>NC_041393.1:499966883-499982496 GCF_002162155.2 Triticum dicoccoides | reverse complement strand
AATCGGCGAGCCGCAATCAATAAAAGCACCCCAGAAGAGATGAATGTTGCATAAGCTCTATTTTTTACGGTTTTTTATATCGCGATCGTGCCACCGGAATTGGGCCGGCCCAGGTTAGCGGCGCCCTGTGCGATACGCCGGCACTTTGCGGCAACGAGCGGTCAATAGGAAGTCCCCGTTAGTGCTACGAGTTGTGATCCGACGCGGTTTGGAGTCTGAGCCGGAATCGGCGAGCCGCAATCAATAAAAGCACCCCAGAAGAGATGAATGTTGCACAAACCAAGGGATCGAATCGAACCAATATCATCCGGCCGGCCTTTCTTCCTTCTCTCAATCGGTCCTTTGGAAGAGAAGAAGGGGGCAGAGTGAGGACTGAGGAGCTAGTCGATCGATCCGATGGCCATGGACCGGCAGTCGGAGTGGATCGTCCTGCGGCGCGTGTTGGCCTTCCTCAAGTCAAGGAAGCTCCACCGGGCGGCGTACGCGCTGGAGAAGGAGGCGAGGCTCAAGCTGGACCTGCCGCACCTGCGCGACCTCTTCGCCAAGGGCCGCTGGCGGGCGGCGGACGAATACGTGACGGCGTTCATGAGCGGGAAGGAGAGCACCACGCCCTCCGCGTCCGCCACGCTTTTCGTCGTCAGGTTCGAGCGCCTCGTCCGCGCGCTCAGGCGGGGCGACGAGGCGTGGGCGCTGCGCTACTTCCGCTGCGCCGTTCGGCCGCTACTGCACAGCCACCCCGACGAGGCCGCCGCGCGCGCCGAGTGCAGGAGGGCCATGATGGACCGCGACTCCCTCCACCGCAACTACCCCAACGATGCCGCGTACAGGGAGCAGCGCTTGATCGAGTTCTATCGCTGCGTCTATCAGAACGAGCACATCTCCCGCTCCTTCAACGATATCTTCGACTACAACCTGCGCTTCATGAGGGGGACGGCTGCCATCGGCCTGCGCCGCCATGCACACCGCCCGCGACGCCCACCAAGACCCGCCGCCTAAATCAACAACCTCATCCGCTCATCGCTCATCTTGACCCGACCAGCCAGCAGGACGAACAGAGCTCGAAGTAGGAGTACCTTATGATTTCTTTGTAGTACGAAACAAGTTGAGCTCGAATTGCATGACGATGAAAGTTTTTGATTTCCTAATCTTCAAGACTTTCAAATTTATGTCTTCGAATTCTGAAAGGGCAAAGTTTCTTCATAGCTCGTCCTACACGGTATCCCTTATCTATGCCGTTGGTCACGCTATGGAGATGCGTGCTAGTAACAGCATCAGCAGTAGTTTTCTATAGACACAGAGAGTAATTAGTCTGAAAAGACATGGCTACGTGAACAGTACCGAGATTCCCTCCTAGGTCCACCCATCCAATTTCTGAAAGTTCTGATTAATTCTTGAGAGATTTCTTATCTTGAAGATTATGTGATGCTTACTCTCAAACCTTTTGTTTTGCCTTTTGCATCTTTGAAGTAACGATCTCTGGTTTGCTGTTGTCTCAAGAGGATCAGCCAAGAATGGGGCTGCAATGCAAAACGCTAGAACAATCTTGGGTTCTAGTGTACTCACTTTCTATAACTTGGAAGAAGAAGAACGTGTTTGAAAAATCCAGAAAAACTACACGCATTTGAATATGGCCTCAAACGGAGAAAGTCAAGACATTAAAAGTAAATAAAATTTTATAACAAAACCATAGCACTTGGAATCACCCAATTCTGAGTCCGAATATACCCTCAAGGTCCAAACCACAAAAACTACCACTCTAGGAAATTCGAGTAGTATTTAAAATCGACTTTGAAAAGGCCTATGACAAGGTCAAATGGTCTTTCCTCCAACATGCCCTAAGAATAAAAGGTTTCTCTGATAAATGGCGCCAATGGATCCAAAATTTTGTAACTGGAGGTAGTGTGGCCATCAAAGTCAATGATGATTTAGGCCATTACTTTCAGACAAAAAAAGACTACGGCAGGGTGACCCCATGTCCCCAATGTTATTTAACATTGTTGTTGACATGTTGGCTATTCTGATTGAGCGCGCCAAGCAGGACGGCCAGATTGCAGGAGTAGTGCCACACCTTGTGGATGGTGGTCTCTCTATTCTGCAATATGCCGATGACACAATTCTTTTTATGGAACATGACCTGGACAAGGCTCGAAACCTGAAACTCTTGCTTTCAGCATTTGAGCAAATGTCGGGTCTCAAAATTAACTTCCATAAAAGTGAATTATTCTGCTTTGGAGAAGCCGTTGAGGCGGCTGCAGATTACGCTAACCTGTTTGGTTGTGCACATGGTCAATTCCCAATTAAATATCTGGGAATACCAGTTCACTATCGGCGTCTCACCATTGCGGAGTGAAAGCATGTTGAGGAGCGTCTAGAGAAACGACTGAGCAGTTGGAAAGGCAAGTTGCTCTCAGTTGGAGGACGGTTGGTTTTAATTAACTCTGTCCTCACAAATATGGTTCTCTATATGCTTTCTTTCTTCCAACTCCCAAAAGGGGTCCTCCAAAGATTGGACTATTTTAGATCCAGATTCTTTTGGCAGGGAGACGGTGAAAAGAAAAAATATAAGCTGGCAAAATGGAGCGTGGTTTGTAGGCCGAAAGACCAAGGTGGCCTTGGAATTCATGACCTGCAGGTCAAGAATGAGGCCCTACTTAGTAAATGGTTGTTCAAACTTCTTACTGAGGATGGTGTTTGGCAAACCATATTGCGCAACAAGTACCTAGGCCAAAAGGCGGTGTCTCAGGCTTATTGGAAACCTGGTGACTCACACTTTTGGGCTGGCCTAATGGTGGCAAAGAAATATCTTTTTCGCTTTGGGTCTTTCGCGATAAAGGATGGGTCAGAGGTTCGTTTCTGGGAAGACATATGGCTAGGCAATGCCAGTCTTCGAGAGCAATACCCAGCCTTATACGCCATTGCTCGCGATAAGAGTAAAACTATTGCGCAAGTGCTTAGTTCATCCCCACCGAATATTTCATTCAGGCGGGATTTGTTTGGCCCCCGACTTTTGTCATGGCATAATCTTTTATCCCGTCTGGATTCGATTAATCTGACACAAGGTCGGGATGTGTTTCACTGGAAACTCACAACATCAGGGTCTTACACAGTAGACTCGATGTACCGTGCGCTTATGCATTACGAGGTGCCAGTGAATAATAACAAGAAAATCTGGAAGTCAAAGATTCCACTAAAAGTTAAAATCTTTATGTGGTATCTTCATAGGGGAGTTGTGCTAATCAAAGACAATCTTGCACGGCGCAACTGGCCAGGAAGTAAGAAGTGTTGCTTTTGTGCTCATGACGAGACAATCAAACACCTCTTTTTCCAATGCAAGTGTGCACTGTCTACATAGTCAGTCATCCAAATAGCGTCAAATTTGTATCCGCCAATGAGTATTGCCAATATATTTGGTCATTGGTTGGACGGAATTTCAAATAGTTTCAAAACGCTAATAAGGGTGGGGGCGTATGCCTTACTATGGTCTCTTTGGCTATGTGGAAATGATTTGATTTTTAATGACAAAAATGCTTCTCCTCTGCAGGTTATTTTTCGTTGTACGCACTCGCTTCGTACGTGGTCTACGCTACAACAGGCGGAGCACCAACCGCTGTTCAAGACGGTGTGTACGCGGTTGGAGCAGGCGGCTATGGAGGTTTTTTCCCAACATGGGTGGCAGCATAACCTCCGGATCCATCCACCGCCGAGTTCGACATAGGCAAAGTGTCGGTCCATAGGACTCTACTGTTGTCGTATTGTCGGTTTTCTTACTTTTTCTAGTGTCAGACTTTGGTGTTTGGCTGTGTGCATCCTAATTATGCAGAGACCGGGTGTTACTCATAATGTTTTGTATCCGCTTGATGCTACATTTGAGATAATAAAATCGCCCTTTATTGAAAAAGGAAATTCGAAAAGGGGGCAGACGGGATTGACTCTAACTCCTTCCAAACTTGATGGATCTCAGCGTGGTTTGATCCTTTGGAGTCACAAGAAGATACGGAAGGTTTTGGAGGGGTCTAGCAATGCCCAATGGCCCTTGGAGCAATGCCCTATGGGTCGGTTGGCCGAGATTTGAAGACTACGCCTACATATTGACGGAAAACCCTACTTTTTTTAGGGGCACTTGTGTGTGAAAATTGCAAACCCATAGCCGCCACTACACAGGAGAAAACTCTTCTGCAACCAACACTACTACAGATAGGAATACAATTGACCCCTCGGCCAGTGATGAGCATTAACCGACCTTCCAGGACGCGTCAGTAATATGTATCCCTAGTCTTGGCTTGCCGGCTATCACAGACCGGTCAGTGATATGTTGTCCCGATGATCAAATTGGATAGAAGATAATCACTGATGGGGTCCTATATTTGACCTGTTTGTATAGTCATCTTAAATCTGGCCCGTTTGTTTTTCTAGCGGTCAGGGTTGTTCTATACGCGGCCTGACATAATCATTGTCCACTCATCGTTTTCATTCCATACCGTCACAACTGTCGTCTATTACCCCCGTCGAACCGACCTCCCTTTCGTCCCTACTCTACCTCAAGGCGCTGATCCGTGGCGGCCCGGCGACCTTCCTTCGCGGTGGCACCGTCCTGTTGCTACCGCCCGCATGCCGCCCCAACGGCGCGATGGAGCTCTACCATCAGGCCTTGCCATATTCCCATCCATCTGTTGCCTACTAATGTGGGACGCTGTCTCTACCACGCCAACGTTCATGTTCATTGGCCGATCATTGTTGTTGTGTTGTTGATTGGGTTGCTCTACCCCGGGAATCTACAATGCTGTCGGTCATGTCTCCCGCGCCTCCGTGCGTGGTGGTAGACCTGAACTAAAAGGACTTGGGGCCTCATAAACCAATTAGTGATCTAAACACTCTTATATTTCTTTACAGAGGGGATACTTTTTATGTAGTACACATATGCATGTCAGCGTGTTTGGCAATATTTAAGAAGTGTAATGGGAGTTTAGAGTAGGGAGTTGTATTGAGATTAGTCATCGGGTGAGTCGTTTTATTCTCAATCCTCTATTTGGCACATGATAGGAATTATGTGTGAGAATTGAGGAGAAACTGCATTTCCTTGTTTTGTTTGTCGGAATCGATGAAGGACTAGACAAGAGATGTTAACTTAACTTATGATGAAGGGTTAAGATTGACTCACTAAAACAATTCCCTTCCAACTCCACCCTCTCTTCTGTTAATAAAATGGTGGGATTTGGAGTCCCAAATCCCATGACTATTACTTTATGAATTTCCAATCCCCCTAACCAAACAATGAATTTAAAGTCTCGTACCCCTTAAATTTCCATTCCCTAGCTCTAATTACCCCCAACAGACTAGATCAGTTTTCTGGGCCAAATCATTGCCAAATCGATAGGTTACCCACTAGAGGCTGTCGCTCAGATGCATCGCCCGTCCCCACGGCGATATTGGAGGACGCGGCCATGTCGTAGTCACCATCTGCCACCCTGATGAGATGGAAGGAGCAAAGCGCCCAACGCCCATGAAGTCAAGACGAATCGAGGAATGCAAAACAATGGGGTGTCTCCTAGGAATTACGCGAGAAACATGACGACACAAGGAGCTCTGTCGCGAGGAATAAGGACATTCGCTGCCTACCATGACAGAGAAGGCCGGAGATCGCCGGACAGGAGCTTGAGTGGCGGAGTGGAGTGGTGTGAAGTGGCTAGGGTTTGGTCCCGCGGGCGAATTAGGAGGAATATATGTGGGGTCGGATGGGCCAGCGTGGGCCGGGGTGATGTGGCGGATGCTCCCAGGCGCCCCATATCTGCCCCATATTTGGGTCAGATATGAGGGGTGCCGGTCTGCCCGGGCGTTTAAGGCCTGTTTGATGCGCCTGTTTGGTCTCATTTTTGTGACTGGTCAGTGACCGGGTCGTCCGCCCGGACTTTTAAGGCGGGCTTGGGGTGCCCAGCTGTAGATGCTCTTAGAGGGCATCCATCTTGGTTCTTTGACGAACATCGGGCACGAAGACATGGTTGGAAGACGCAGCCACGCGGGTCCACGGGTCTTAAAGCCCGGAAATGGCGGAGTCGCTGAACTCGGAGTCTCAGGATTGGGAAGCCGCGAGCTCACAATGGGAGACACCACGGGAGGCGCTAAACGGCGTGTTTGTTTACCTGCACCGTTTTTTTGGAGGTTGCATGGAAAAAACAGGACAGATGGATTAGATCCTGGTTGAGGATATACAAGCCAAAATATGACATTTCATGTTGTTTCTTGCATCGTGCAAGCCATTCCTATCCGGTGTTTGGTTGTATACATGCATCGTGATTAGGACTTAACAACTACATTGAAACAGAGAGGTTAAAGTAGAATGTACACCTCGCAACACTCATTTATATGAACAACACACATGCGCTTGCACACCTGCACGTTCGCATGAACAACATATGCACACACATACGTTCACATGAACAGCACACACGTGACAGCACTCTCACAAATTTGAAGCACCGCTGTACTGTACAATGGGGAGATTAGAAGGGACCAGTGAGATATATATGTATTTGTCTATGACCGTCGAAATAGAATATATACAACATGAAAGTGGTCGTGTGAAACAAAGAAATGAAGCTACTCGTCAAATAAAAATTCAAACAGTCGACCATGCGCGATGAATTTGTCAAAATTCATCCAAAATAGCTTCAAACATAAACACAAAAATTGAACATTTACATTCAATGAAATCACAAACCAATCACCTGAATAAAACCACAATGTCGATGTGCATCTTTTTCGTGTACAACTTATCTCGAATCGAAGCACGATTATGTAGATTAGAAGAGACCAATGAACGAGAATAGGAGTGAAGGAGATTAGAAGGGTGACATGCATATTATATAGTCGAAAGTGCTATTCTGAGTTCGAGCTCACATGCACCCTATATCTGAGTCGTCCAGTGGCGCTAAGATTCGTGACGGTATGTGTATATTCCTGTGTATTTTGATTTGTATATCTGAGCTAGGGTCCACCCACCTGCTGCATTTAATGCCACCATCGCATCCAGACTCCCACAGCTCAGACGGCCGTTCAAGTTATGGGCTACGGCTCAAGTCTCATCCCACTAACGGCACGCCCACTGTCCACAGCAGCCACTTTATTTTAATGCGTCTCATCAGCGGCCCGTTCCGTCCACCAATGATTTTTTAAACCGGTGTACAGTGCTGACCGACCACTGTATCCATTCACTACCTCCTCAACCCTTCATTATCTCCTCACTTGAAGATTCACACACCAGCTACTGCCAGACCGGGAAGAACACCTCCGGGCAGCTCGTCGGAATCACTGCTGACCAGGTACATCGCCCACACCCGATCTACATGTTCTGGCTATATTGATTTGGTAGATCAAGGCTCTTTCTACTCAAATCAGCTGTTAATGCATTTTCCGGCCAGTACGCAAAACTGTATTCTATCAAATATAATTAGGGATCTGATTAGAAGTAAGATCTCATGTTCGACCATCTATTTAGCACTGCCAGATCTAATCAATTATTTAACCATTTACCCTCTTTCTGGGTGTACACTAGCAGGTCTAACTAATTCATTCACAAATATCAACCCATGCAAAAACGTCAATCAAGTATTCTGATCAATCAACGATTTTCCCCTGCATACAAAAACTTGTTGAACAATTTTTCTGCAACCTTTTAAGCTAGACCCATAGCTATCTTTTCAAATCGATGCTTTACATGTTCAATCTAAATGTTTAATTTCTTACAGGGAGCAGATGTCCGATGAAGGCAGCTGTGAGGGGGAGACCGCGGCTGAAGATGTACCCACACCTAGCCACATATCAGAACACATCAGAGAACCCCCAGCACGAACTTCACGCATCTTGTTACGCATGTCGTAGAAGTTATTCAGTCCTTTGATGAATTTAAGTGATGGCTTGTCACGAATCCAATGCTGCACAAACTGAATTTGAAATTCAGTGCCTGAAAAATGAGCAAGGTTTATGTCATGAGTTTGAACCATTTCCTGTGAACAATGACCCGACGTTTATTTGTTATGCCGTTGTGTCTGTGTGGCCGTACGTCGATTTAAGACAGGGACAAGCCTTACGAATGTACTTACTTGTCAAGGTCCGATCTTGTGCAGCCCAGCATCTTGTTGTAGAAATGAAGCACATTCCTAACATTAGGTTCATTGTGTTTACGCCCAACCTTTTTTGGCAACTTATCACCCGTCTCCCCTTTCACTTCAACCCTCACCCCCTTACTAGATACACTACTCATATGTAGATCTACTATGATTTGCCCAACAAAAATTGCACAACATGAAAGTCATGTCAAACAGCGAGGTGAAGCTACTCCTCCAAGGAAACTTCAAACAGTCGACCATGCCTCACGAATTTGTTGAAATTCGTCCAAAAAAAGCTTCAAGTATGAACACGAAATTCAACATACAGAGTGACCGAAACTACGGTCTGATCGCCTGAATGGAATCAGAACATCAAGGTGCAGATTTTTCATGTACAACTCATCATGAATCAAAGTACGGTTGTGTATACATACATACATGTCTCGCCACAGCACCCAGGTGGACTAGAGCTCGCTGGAAACGGCCAATTTTAGCGTTTTCAAACGATGTACGCAAAATGATGTTTTAAGAAACATGTCATGTAGGCCCGACACTTAATATTCTTTTGCTAAGTGCTTTTGAGTTTACGAAGTTCATTGAGACATGGTTGCTTAACAAGGTACAAGATGCATATCATGTCGGTAACTGTTTGTTAAAAACCCAATGAAAATAAAGCCCTCAAGTTTGACCCTCGGCAAGCTAGCTGCTCAACGACACGCTCCCACGCTCATGTCGGAACCAGGAGCGTACACATGAGTCAAGAGTGATGGATTATGGATGGGTTTAGATCCATATAAGACAATAATTTCTGGTTAATCTTTAAGGCCCATGAATGTGTGTACGGTAAGTGGTGGAAAGATTGGTGGGAAGTTTAGTATCATACTCCTACAGTAAGAAGAGTGAGACCTTTTTATAATGGATGCTCTACCACTTGCTATTAGGAGCTTCGGAATAGGAGTTGTACATGTGCGCTCCTCCTCCTCCGCCGCCCGCCCCGCCTCGCCACGCCATGCCGCTGGTTGCGGGAATGAGCCAAGCCGAAGTTTATTTTCATGGTCAGGAATGGTTAATTAATCTTGGAGTAATTAACGAGTGTTCACATGCTTAGGTATCAGTATGAGATGCGTATCGTATTTGCCGTGTTTACTGGTTACTCGTGGATTAGATTAGTCGGAAAAGTGCTAATATTTCCAATAATCGAGAAACCTTATTTTAGGCACTTTTCGACTCATGGCTTCGCCGCTACACTGAAACCAAAAAAGTTTACCAGGATGCATTTTAAGTATTGGTAGACGAGGACTACCTTGTGGCTCACAGCAATGAATATGTTCTGGGTTGGGTTGGTGGTGTGTCTCCCACGGTAACGATTGCTCCTGAACAGGACAATGCATTTAGGGAGGCAACCACCATCTTAGTGGGAGCCGTTCTTACTGTGATCGGAGACAAGCTAGTTGACGCGTATCTCCATATGCGCGTTGCCAAGAATTTGTGGGATGCGCTCAAAACTAAGTTCGGCGCAACCGATGCTAGAAGCGAGTTATATGCTATGGAGCAATTTCATGATTACAAAATGGTTGATAACCGTTCTGTATTGGACCAGACCCATGAGATAGAATTATCGCTAAGGAGCTGGAGTTCCTGAAGTGTGAGTTACCCAACAAATTTGTCGCGAGTTGCATTATTGCAAAACTTCCTTCTGGATGGAGGAAGTTTGCTAATCTCCCAAGCACTTGAGACGTGAATTATTTGTTGAGGATGCCATTAGTCATCTAAGTGTTGAGCAGAACTCGAGAGCAAAGAACTCACACATGAAAGGGGCAGATGGTTCTTCTAGCGCCAATGTGGTGCAGAAGAATTTCCACAAGTTTAAGGGAAAGAATTTTGTCCAGCAGAATACTACCTTCAAGAAGAAGGGTAAGAAGAAAGACAAAATGATAGATGACTACTTTACTTGTGGTTTAGCGGAACATTGGGCAAACAAGTGCCCAAACAAGTACAAGAAGTCAGGACGGGAATCCAAGTCTGTCAATGTCACTCTGAGCAACAATGATGGGGCATCTGGGTATGGTAATCTATTTATTGTACTTTCAGTTTGTCACTCCACCGATTGATGGCTTGACACTGGGGCCAATGTTCATGCGTGTGCTGATGTGTCTTTGTTTTCTTCTTATCAGGTCGCACGAGATTGTTCCGTCCTGATGGGGAATGGCTCGCATGCTTCTGTTCATGGTGTTGGCATGGTAGACCTGAAGTTTACTTCAGGAAAGATCATGCTAATGAAGAACATGCAACATGGCTCCGCCATCAAGAAGAATCTCGTTAGTGGCTCCCTTCTGTGTGAAGAAGGGTTTTAAGTTAGTATTTGAGTCCAACAAAGTTGTCATATCTCGATATCGACTAATTTTTGAAAAACGATATGATTGTGGTGGCTTGTTCCACCTTTCCCTGGAGGATTTCTGTAATAAAGTCGTGAACCAAATTCATTCTAATGTGAACGAATCTGAGGTTTGGCATTCACGTATTTTTCACATAAAATTCGGTTGTATGACGCGACTGTCTAAGATGGATCTAATCCCGAGTTTCACTTTAGCCAAAGGATCTAAGTGCCATGCGTGTATGCAGGCAAAGCAACCTCGTAAGCCTCACAAGCCTGCGAAGGAGAGACGCCTGGCACCATAGAGCTCATACATTCAGATCTCTATGAGATGAATGATGTGTTGACTAAAGGTGGAAAGAAATACTTCATGACTTTGATTGATGATTCCACTAGATTATGTTATGTGTATTTATGCTACTTTAAAAGGCTCTACACTACTTTAAAATCAATAAGGCTGAAGTTGAGAACCAACTTGAGAAGAAAATAAAACGAGTCCGATCTGATCGTGGTGGAGAGTACTTTTCTAATGAGTTCAATTTATTCTGTGTGGAACATGATATTATTTGTGAGAGGACACCTCCCTATTCACCCTAGTTGGGTTGCCGAACGGAAAAACCGTACTCTAACAGTTTTGGTTACCGCCATGTTAGATACATCGGGTTTATCCAAGGCATGGTGGGGGAGGCTGTATTGACATCATGTTATGTCCTGAATAAAGTCATCGCGAAGGATAATGAGACTACTCCCTATGAGCAATGGAAAAAGAAAATAACTACACTCTCTTACTTGCGCACTTGGGGTTGTTTGGCGAAAGTCAATGTGTCGATCGCCAAAAAGTGCAAGCTTGGACCAAAGATCGTGGACTGCATTAATTTGGGCTACGCTAAGGACAACGTTGTCTATAGATTTCTAGTAGTGAAATCTGAGGTACCTGACCAGAAGGTTGGTATAATTATAGAGTCTAAGGATGCTACATTCTTTGAGGATATTTTCCCCATGAGAGATATGCAAAGCACTTCTAGACTGGAATCTGATGATACTCCTGAAGCTTCCATTCTGATGGAATATTATGAACACAAAAGTGATGAAAGTTCCATGAAGGATGACGAGGAAGCTCCTGTTAGGAGCAAGAGACAAAGGACTGCAAAATATTTTAGTGATAATTTCCTCATGTACCTCGTGGATGATGACACTCCCAGTTCCATTTCAGAAGCCTATGCATCTCCGGATGCTGAGTATTGGAAGGATGCGGTCCATAGCGAGATGGATTCCATCTTGGCTAACGGGACATGGGAGATCACTGATCATCCTTATGGTTTCCAATCATTTGGGATGTAAGTGGGTGTTCAAAAGAAAGCTTCGGCCAGATGGTACTGTTGAGAAGTACAAGACTAGGCTTCTGGCCAAGGATTACACCCAGAATGAAGAAGAGGATATCTTCGATACTTACTCAACTGTGGCTAGACTGACGACCATTCGAGTGTTACTCGATTTGGCTGCCTCACATGGTCTTTTCGTTCATCAGATGGACGTTAAGAAAACTTTCCTTAACGGAGAGGTAGACAAGGAAATTTACATGCAACAACCAGATGGCTTTGTAGTAAATGGTTAGGAGAGAAAGGTGTGCAAGCTAGTGAAATCTGTATATGGATTGAAACAAGCGCCTAAGCAATGGCATCAGAAGTTTAATACAACTTCGACATCTCTGCTGGCTTTGTTGTTAACGAAGCTGACAAATGTGTATATTATCACTATGGTGGGGTGGAGGAGTAATATTGTGTCTGTATGTCAATGACATACTGATATTTGGGACCCACCTCAAAGTCGTTGAGGAGGTCAAGGCTTTTCTATCTCACAACTTTGAGATGAAAGACTTGGGCGTGGCTGATGTTATCTTGAACATCAAGCTACTGAGAAATACTAAGGGTGGAATTACACTTTTGCAATACCACAATGTTGCGAAGATTTTGAGCCATTTTGGATATTCGAACTGCAAACCTTCTGCAACACCATATGGTCCTAGCGTGCGGATTCGAAGTTCGAAGGCACGGCCGTAGATCAATTGAGATATTCTCAAGTGGTTGGTTCACTCATGTACCTAGCTTAGGCTACTAGTCCTGACATCTCATTTGTTGTATGCAAACTGAGCTGGTTTGTTTCTGAAATGATAGATATAGTTGACTAGAGGGGGGTGAATAGGCAACTAACAATTTTTAGCTTTCCTTTACCAATTTAAAGTTTGCATCAAAGTAGGTTGTCTAGATAAGCAACTAGGTGAGCAACCTATATGATGCAACAACAACAAGCACACAAGCAAGCAAGAGAGATAACACAAATAAGCTTGCACAAGTAAAGGCACGAGATAACCAAGAGTGGAGCCGGTGAAGACGAGGATGTGTTACCGAAGTTCTTCCCTTTGAGAGGAAGTACGTCTCCGTTGGAGCGGTGTGGAGGCACAATGCTCCCCAAGAAGCCACTAGGGCCACCGTATTCTCCTCACGCCCTCACACAATGCGAGATGCCGTGATTCCACTATTGGTGCCCTTGGAGGCGGTGACCTAACCTTTACAAACAAGGTTGGGGCAATCTCCACAACTTAATTGGAGGCTCCCAACAACACCACGAAGCTTCACCACAATGGACTATGGCTCCGCGGTGACCTCAACCGTCTAGGGTGCTCAAACACCCAAGAGTAACAAGATCCACAAGGGATTAGTGGGGGGGGATCAAATTTCACTTGGTGGAAGTGTAGATCGGGGCCTTCTCAACCAATCCCTAAAGAATCAACAAGTTTGATTGGCTAGGGAAAGAGATCGGGCGAAATTGGAGCTTGGAGCAACAATGGAGCTTGGAGGTGAAAGAGGTAGTCAACTAGAGAAAGAAGACACCCCTTATATAGTGGAAGAACAAATCCAACCGTTATCCACCAACTCAGCCTGCGCAACGCGGTACTACCATACCTGAGGCGCGGTACTACCGCAGGGGCATGCGGTACTACCGCCCACGCAGCAGAGACCAGAACAGCCCAAAATGCACTAAAGCAGAGGGCGGTAGTACTGCTGGCGTGGTACTACCGCGCCCCCTTGCAGTACTACCGCAAGGCAGGGGCTATCCAAAGATGGGAAAGCACGGATATAAAAAATTACATCCGTGGCTACTTCCGTAGAGTTGGAGTCGATGCAAAAACCCGACGCGGCAGTACCGTAAGCCAGCAGCGGTACTACCGCGTGAGGCGTGGATGTAAAAAATTACATCCACCCCTTACTTTCGTGCACTTGCGGAACTAAGCCAGATACCACGGTACTACCGTGCCCTGCGCGCAGTACTACCGTGATGGGTGCCACCCACTAGGGAGAGGGCGACAACATCTGGACTAAGGCCACAGTACTACCGCTTTCCTAGAAGTGGTACTACCATGGGCGCTTGCGGTACTACCGCGCCAACGGCCAGTACTACCGCAAGGGCCTGCGGTACTACCGCTCTAAGGAGCAGTACTACCGCACGCCCTAGTTCAGCAAGCACGAGCAATATTTGCATAGACATGGAAAACATAGGATGCTCCAAAGGCTAGAAGAAAAGGAGGTGTAAAGGAAGATGTGTACGTGATGATTCCACCCAACCTTTCCAACGCGGACCCTCTCTTAATAGTACGGCTTCCCTATGACTCAATACCACCGAAAAGAAACATAGAGAAACGCCGTCTCCCATAGCCTTCAAGGGGAACCAAATCATCTTATGCCTAGTCAATATATATCTGAAATATTCGATGCACATGATTAGTCCACAAAAGTATTGTCATCAATCACCAAAACCAACTAAGGGATAAAAATGCCCTTACAATCTCCCCCTTTTTGGTGGATTGATGACAACACAGGATTTTCACAAGGGTATAACGCAAAGAGCAAGTGCAAACCCCAAGTCTCTAAAATATAGACGGGCTCCCCCTGGATGTGTGCTATCTCGATAAGTGCTTTGGACTGCTCGGCACACATACTAGGATCAACACTCCCCCTATATTTTATACACATGGCATATCTTGCAATAAGGCTAAAACTAAGCAAGATAGAAGAGAGCATAATGTAATAAGCACAAGATAGAATAAGCTCACTAGGTACGATAGAGTGCATATGTCTTACACCATATGATAGAAGGTCTCACAAGCACAAACCAAAGCAAACCAAAGCAAACGAAATAAACGAAGTTCAACTGACCCAAACACGACACAACTTGCAAATCCTACACTCTCTCCCCCGTTGGCATCGAGACGCCAAAAAGGCAGAGAGGACACCTACAACAAGAGTGATGGCTCAAGATGAGTGGTCACTCGCACGCTCCCCGTCAAACTCTGCAGTTGGGACGGACTCCTCCTCAGACTCGGTCCACTGATAACCCTGCTTGGCGATCCATTCTGCCTCAGGGGTGATGTGATCCCCTGACCCACTCGATATGTTCTCGCCAAAGGCCCTGAAAATCCGCTTGTCGCGTGTAACATCCCAAATTTTCAATTTGGAATGTTATACATAGATCATTCATGCATATCATATTTTATTGCATTTCGTTTCGCGATCCTCGAAATCCTAAGCAACTCAAGGACCCTCGGAGAGAGTTGGGGATTTCCCAGTTTTCATATTTGAATTTTATCAAATATTGAAACGAGGATTTTTTATTTTAATTATTTTTCTCTCTGAAAAATATTTCATATTAAAATATATGAGAGGAGATAATATGACTTCTCCAAAATAATTGAAATATTGGAGGAAACGTATTAAAATCAAATATTTGATCTTATTCACATTTTATTGCTGTTTTATTCGCATTAGAAAAATTGCACGTTTTTCAAAATTGCATTTTAGGGCCAAGAAAATGTTCATATCGTTCTAAATATTTTATTTATACGGTGAAAATTTGTTTTGGCATTTTTAGGTTTTTATTTTATTTTCTAGGATTTATTTTTGGTTCGGGGAATTATTATTTTTTTTAAAAAGTTCCAGCGCCCGACTGGGCTGAAACCCAGCAGAGACGGCCCGCTAGCGCCGCCGCCGTCTCCGACCGGGAGACCGAGGCCGCTGCCGCCCTGACCCGGAGTCCGGTCGGGACTCCGCCTCCCCGCTGCCTTGCCCCCTCCTCCAAGCCG
>NC_041393.1:499941527-499966258 GCF_002162155.2 Triticum dicoccoides | reverse complement strand
CCCGAAGCCGCCAGCCCTGCCGCCCTGACCGCGGCCCGCCGCCGCCGCTGCCATCGCCCCACCGCCACAGCCCCGCCTCGCCGGAGCCTCGCCGGAGATAACGCGCCGTTGCCGCCACCTGTTTTTTTAGAAAACCAATCCAGTTTTTTTAAACCCTAGTTTGTTTTTTTCTAGAATGGTTCGCCGGTTTTTCCCGGTTTAACTACTTAGCGGACGTTCGTCCGTACGTTCGTTTTAATGAACGGTTTTTGCTCGATAGTTCCAGACAACGAACGCTTGTTCGTTAGTCTGTTCGTCAGTTTTCTTTTTCTCGGATTTTCCCGCGATTATTTTCGATCGCGATTTCTTATCCGATTTTCGTTTCAGTTTATCTTTTCGCTCGTTTATCAGAATCAGGCAAATCAAGCGCCTAGATCTTCGTCTCGAGACCCTCTTTCTATCTAATTAACTTGAACAAGATTTTGATACTGTAAATTTGACTTTAGTTCATATTGGTAAACGGATTTGTTTCTTTCTCCGTTGAGTTTTGTTGCTTCGTTTGATTAGATTCTTTTCGCAAACCGAAGTTCTTAAGTTGAACTTTCTGGCCAATTCTTCTTATTTGAGTTTTGCCCGTGCATCTTTGCTTGATTGCTTATGTATGCTATTGTTTGTTTGCGATAGAATTCCCGGAGTGCGAAGCGTGCTACTACGAGTCCCTAGGTTTTGCGGATCGTCAGCAAGGCAAGTAACAGATTGATCATACTCTTTCCATACCCATTTTTTATGCATTAGTTTCAATCCTCAAACATTGCATGATTAGGATGTCATTAACATGTGGGTTGGGAAGTAGTTGATAAGGTATAACCTATTGCCCGTTATATTCAAACCCTTGGGAGTTACTTCTACGTATTGCTTATACTGCTATGCTATGCTCGTAGACGTGGTTTGGGTGAGTGAAATCCATGACAGATATGAGATTGTTAATTAATGGTTGAACTTAAGGTGGCAACTTAAATACACATCTGGGTGGATTGAGGCACCTGGAGAATCCAGTGTTGCCTGTATTTTTGGAAATCCCGGTATTCCGTGTGATTTTCCTATGGACCGCCACCCAGGCTCAAAGGGAACTGAGATATTTTCATGCTAGAAACTTCCATGTGCAGCCACAAGCTATTATGGGCTCTAGCATAGTTAAGTAAGTTACATGAAGCTCTTGAAGAGGTGGATCAGTAGGTAGAGGGTTGTAGGTTTGGTATGGTCTGCCCGGAGTAGAGAGTTAATATTTCTGAAAGACTGTGTCTCGGTCATCCGTTTCTCAAACACCATGCAGTGTGAGAAATCCAACAGAGGCGATCGAGTCTTGTGGGGAAAAGTGCGCAAACCTCTGCAGAGTGTACAATCTAATCATGGTTAGCCGTGTCCCCGATTATGGACAATCTTGAGTATCTAGTACTTGGAGTATCCTAAGTATCTCATCACCCTAAATTAATATTGTTGGGCTGATAACAACTTTAATGGGGATTGAGTTGGAGGAACCTTCTTAATGGTGTTTCAACTACCATGATAGTTAAATTAAAATCTATTACTTTGTTGTAGGGAAAATTTGGCTTTTCGTAAAAACTATAACCATAGAGCTTTCCACCATCCAAATATGCATGTAGCGATAGCATTATTCTGTTTTTGCTCTACTGTGTTACATTGCCAGCATACTCCATGTGCTGACCCGTTTTCGGGCTGCAACGTATTATGTTGCAGACTTTTCAGACGAGGAGTAAGGTTCGTTAGGTCATTGCCGTGCAGCTCAGCTATGTTGTTGGAGTTGATGGACTCACTTTATCTTCCAAGCCTTCCGCTGATATCGTATTAGATGGCCTTAAGCCATATTTATTGTAATAAGTTCTTTTTTGAGACATTTGATGTAATAAGTGTGTGATTGCTACTCTGTTATAAATCCTTCGAGTATTGTGTGTGTCAGCATTATTGATCCAGGGATGACACTGAAGCACAGAGACTTGACCGTTTGAGGTCGGGTCGCTACAAGATGGTATCAGAGCACACGCTAAGTGTAGGACACGACCACTGAGAGATAAAACCATAGATCACTCTTCTCTACTCATTTCTGACTTCTCTCCATTTTCTACTCTTTAGGATGGCGGAGTTGAAGAACAAGTTTGCACAACCGGATGAAGACACACCCTTTGTACGCCACTTGAAGGAAGTCACTAGGTACTTGAACATTGGAATACCAAGCTTCACCGGGACATACAACGCCACCTTACCAGAATAGGAGCGCTGGATGATTCAAGTACAAGTTCCAGGAAGGACGTTCTCGCCAACCACTAAGCCCATAGAATTTTCTTTTGAAGCACCCACCTGGAGTCTAGGCAAGAGCATGGCGGCCTACCATGGGACGCATTGGAGAAGTCTACAACAAGGATCTTAAGGACACTATCTATCAGATATGTGGGTGCCGTGATGAGCAATGGGAGATGATCAGCACCAAGAAGGACAAATCCATTGCAGCTTTTATCCAGGAGTTAAACCAGCACATTCGACGCCAGGAGAATCAGATGTGCCCAGACATGATAGATTTGAAGAAGGAAAAGACTAGGATCATCGAGCTGGAAGAAGAACTCAAGTTTACACGCGATGGATATGAGGAGGAAATTGCGACCCTATTGGAGAAGAATGATGACCTGATAAACAAGATCGGAGTATTCATGGGAGATCCAGCACCGGGAGGAGAGGACGACGATTCCACTTGCCCGGAAAACTACATCATCATCGACGACACCGACTCCGACCATAGTGATGATGACTTTGAAGACGAAGCTGGAGCAGACATCATGGAGTCTTCCACTGATCAAAATTTCTAGATGACCACCAAATATTAGTAGTATTCCCCCATGTATATAGTAGTAGTTGAGCACTTTTACGATAGTTCTAGACCGCTTGTATGCCCTTGCTTGATTGATTGAGTGAAATGTTTGTGTTTGTCTCATGTGCATATGGGTAGTGCATTTTCACTAGACCCCTTTTCTATTCTAATCTCTCCCCTCTAAAGCCCGCCAGATGCCTCCGAGACGTGACACCGGATTTGCCTTCCCGCCAGAACTCACTCAGTTGATACAGCAGCAGAATGCCTTGATGCAATTGCTAGTCCAGAACCAAGGCAACAACAACAACAGCAACAACCCGCCTCCAATTGACAACTTAGCTCGCTTTTTGAGGTTACAGCCGCCAGTGTTTTCCAGTAGCACCGAGCCTATAGTTGCAGATGATTGGCTATATCGTATTGGAAGGGAGTTGACCACCGCAGTTTGCATAGATGCTAAGAAGGTGCGCTTTGCCGCACATCAATTGGATGGACCAGCAGCCTCATGGTGGGAGAATTATACGGCCACTTTCCCCATAGCCAACGTCACTTGGGACCAGTTCCAGCAAGCTTTCCGCACAACCCATGTCTCAACTGGAGCTATGAATTTGAAGAAGCGGGAGTTTCGCAACTTATGCCAGGGGAACCGTACTGTAGCTTAGTACGTGGATGAGTTTAGCAAGTTATCTTGCTATGCCCCTGATGATGTGGCCACAGATGCCGCGAAGCAGGAGAAGTTTATGGAAGGGCTGAATGATGAGATGAGCATGCAGTTGATGGTGGCAACATTCAACAACTACCAGAAGTTGGTAGATAAGGATCTTATGATTGAAGGGAAGCGGCAGCAGATTGAGAGCCGTAAGAGGAAGTATGGGCAAGGGAGGTATAACTCAGGAGCTCAGCAGAAAGCCTTGCCTAACCCCGAACTCGGGAGGACTTGTTCATAACCATGGAGGTCATAACCACACCGGAGGGAGTTCGCATAACCACAATGGTTCTAAGAATGGAAATGGGAACGGAACAAACAACAATCAGAACCGCCCCAATCCAGCCACACCCGCCAAAAGAGATCAAAGTCACATTACTTGCTATAAGTGCGGAAAGACTAGACACTATGCCACGGAGTGCCCTGAAGGGAAGAATGGAAACGGAAATGGGAGCGCTGGGAAGAAGCCCAATCCCTTCAACAAAGGACAAGTGAACCACGTTAACGTGGAGGAGG
The DNA here is from genome assembly GCF_002162155.2 of Triticum dicoccoides. Classification (NCBI taxonomy): domain Eukaryota; kingdom Viridiplantae; phylum Streptophyta; class Magnoliopsida; order Poales; family Poaceae; genus Triticum; species Triticum dicoccoides. The sequence goes on along the minus strand of NC_041393.1, from coordinate 499,962,179 downwards.
TTGAAGAGCAGCCAGACGTGGTTATAGGTAAGTTCTTGGTTAAGTCTTTTACCGCTCTTGTTCTTTTTTATACTGGTGCAAGGCATTCATACATATCAAGGGGATTCGTGGATAAGTTTAAACTACCAACCCAAACCCTTAGGACCCCTCTGTTAGTGAGTCCACCGGGAGCGGAATATATGGCTAGTCGATGGTGCGACCAGATACCCCTAACCATTGGTAGCCAAGTTTTTTCGTCCGACCAAATAGTCTTGGAGTCACAAGGATTGGATGTGATATTAGGCATGGACTGGATGTCAAAGTATGGAGGAAGCATTGACTGTGCTAGTAAGTCGATTTATCTCACCACCCCGGAGGGAAAAAAGGATCAAGTTTGTATCTAGGCATGCGCCTAGGAGGAGCCAAGTGAATACCCTCACGGGAGTTGTTCAGGAGGAAGTTCCTGTAGTAAAGGATTACTCGGATGTTTTCCCAGAGAAGTTACCAGGCATGCCACCGGATCGAGACATTGAGTTTTTGATAGAGCTATTGCCAGGTACATGGCCAATATCAAAGAGACCCTATCGGATGCCCGAAAATGATCTGGAGGAGATTAAGAAGCAGATCAAGGAGTTATTGGAGAAAGGTTACATTCGACGGAGTTCATCACCATGGGGAGCCCCAGTGCTTTTGGTTGAGAAGAAGGATAAGTCTCTACGAATGGTTGTTGATTATCGTGTGTTAAATGAGGTGACGATCAAGAACAAATACCCACTGCCGATGATCAATGATTTGTTTGACCAGCTGCAAGGAGCTAAGGTGTTTTCGAAGATCGATCTGCGATCAGGATACCACCAGTTGAAGATTTGAGAGAAGGATATACCAAAGACAACATTCGCCACACGGTACGGGTTGTATGAATATACTGTCATGTCATTTGGAATGACTAACGCCCCTGCCTATTTCATGAGCATGATGAACAAGGTGTTCAATATTTGGACAAGTTTGTTGTGGTGTTTATTGATTATATAATGGTATACTCGAAGAATGAGGAGGAGCACAAGGAACATTTGCATTTAGTTCTCAAGAAACTCAGGGAACACCAGTTGTATGCCAAGTTCAGCAAATGTGAGTTTTGGTTGAAAGAAGTCGGATTCCTTGGACACGTTATATCAGGAGAAGGTATAGCAGTAGACCCCACCAAGGTTCAGTCAGTCACTGAATGGTTGGCACCCACTTCAGTTAGCGAGATCCGCAGTTTTCTTGGACTCGCAGGATACTATCGGAGATTCATTGAGAATTTTTCCAAGATTGCAAAGCCAATGATTGAGTTATTGAAGAAGGATAGCAAGTTTAAATGGACGGAAGATTGTGAGGCAAGTTTTCAGGAGTTAAAGAAACGTTTGACTACAGCCCCAGTGCTGACATTGCCATATATACGCAAGGATTTCCAAGTGTATTGCGACGCCTCTCGCCTAGGACTTGGAAGTGTGCTCATGCAGGACGGGAGAGTTGTTTCGTATGCCTCGCGACAACTAAAACCGCACGAATTGAATTATGCCACACATGATTTGGAGTTAGCAGCCGTAGTGCATGCGTTGAAGACTTGGAGACATTACCTTATTGGAAACCGTTGTGATGTGTACACGGATCATAAGAGTTTGAAGTACATTTTCACACAGAAGGAGCTGAACCTTAGACAGAGGAGATGGTTGGAGCTCATAAAGGATTATGACATGAAGCTTCACTATCATCCAGGCAAGGCTAATGTCGTAGCAGACGCTTTGAGCCAGAGGAGTTATGCTAATACCCTAGTGGGTACAGGATTACCAAAGGAGTTAGCAGAGGATCTCAGAGAACTTCGATTGGAGATTGTTCCTAGAGGTTTTGTTGCAACAATGGAGGTTCAGTCTACATTGTTAGGAAAGATTCGAGAAGCTCAGAAGGATGACAAAGAGATTGTCGAGATAAAAGAGAGAATGAGCAAAGGAAAGGCCAAAGGTTTTCGTGAGGATGAGCACGCCACCTTATGGTTTGAGGACCGTGTTTACGTGCCCAATAACACAGAGATCAGGAAGTTAATACTTCAGGAGGCTCATGACTCACCATACTCGATAAACCCCGGGAACACCAAGATGTATTTGGATTTGGAGGAGCGTTTCTGGTGGACGGGTATGAAGAAGGATATTGCCGAGTATGTAGCCGTATGTGATGTATGTCAGAGAGTGAAGGCAGAGCATTAGAAACCAGCAGGATTGTTATAGCCTATGCCAATACCCGAATGGAAGTGGGATAAACTTGGCATGGATTTTATCACTGGATTGCCCAGGACCAAATCAGGATATGATTCTATATGGGTAGTAGTTGATCGCTTGACCAAAGTGGCTCACTTTATCCCAGTGAAAACAACTTATACTAGTGCAAAGTTAGCCAAGATATATATGACCGGGATCGTATGTCTGCATGGAGTTCCGAGGACCATCGTATCAGATAGAGGAACACAGTTTACCTCAAAGTTTTGGCATCAGCTGCACCAGACTTTAGGAACGAGGTTGGAGTTCAGTACTGCATTTCACCCGCAGACGGATGGGCAGACCGAGAGTGTCAACCAGATTCTGGAGGACATGTTGAGGGCATGTGCGCTAGATTATAGATCTAGTTGGGATGACAATTTGCCTTACGCAGAGTTCTCATACAACAATAGCTACCAAGCCAGTTTGAAGATGGCACCGTTCGAAGCCCTGTATGGACGAAGGTGCAGAACACCATTGATGTGGGATGAAGTTGGAGACCGACAGTTGTTTGGACCAGACTTGATCAAGTGGTCTGAGGAGAAAGTTAAGTTAATCCGAGATAGACTGAAGGTAGCTCAGTCCAGGCAGAAGAGTTATGCAGATTCGAAACGCAAGGAGGTAACCTATGAAATTGGAGACAGAGCGTATCTGCGAGTATCACCCTTGCGAGGAGTGAGACGTTTTGGAGTTAAGGGAAAGTTAGCTCCGAGATTTGTAGGACCGTATTGTGTTTTGGAACAAATGGGAGAAGTTGCCTACAAGTTGGAGTTACCTGAAGGACTGTCAGGAGTTCATGATGTGTTTCACGTTTCACAACTGAAGAAGTGCCATGCTAAGATGGCCGATATACCGTTAAGAGATATAGTACCCTTAGAGGCGATTCAGTTGGATAGTGATTTGACTTATGAGGAGAAGCCAGTCAGGATTCTTGAATTTGCCAGCCGAGTCACCCGCAGCAAGGTTTTCAAGTTTTGCAAAGTTCAGTGGAGTCACCATACCGAGGATGAAGCCACCTGGGAACGAGAGGATGATCTTCGCAAAGACCACCCACACCTATTTTCTAGCCAACCCGAATCTCGAGGGCGAGATTCATCTTAAGGGAGGTAGGTTTGTAACATCCCAAATTTTGAATTTGGAATGTTATACATAGATCATTTATGCATATCATATTTTATTGCATTTCGTTTTGCGATCCTCGCAATCCTAAGCAACTCAAGGACCCTCAGAGAGAGTTGGGGATTTCCCAGTTTTCATATTTGAATTTTATCAAATATTGAAATGAGGATTTTTGATTTTAATTATTTTCTCTCTGAAAAATATTTCATATTAAAATATATGAGAGGAGATAATATGACTTCTCCAAAATAATTGAAATATTGGAGGAAAAATATTAAAATCAAATATTGGATCTTATTCAGATTTTATTGCTATTTTATTTGCATTAGAAAAATTGCACGTTTTTCAAAATTGCATTTTATGGCCAAGAAAATGTTCATCTCGTTCTAAATATTTTATTTAGACGGTGAAAATTTGTTTTGGCATTTTTAGGTTTTTATTTTATATTCTAGGATTTATTTTTGGTTCAGCGAAATTATTTTAAAAAAAGTTACAGCGCCCGACTGGGCCGAAGCCCAGCCGAGCCGGCCCGCTAGCGCCGCCGCCGTTTTCTACCGGGAGACCGAGGCCGCCGCCGCCCCGACCCGGAGGCCGGCCGGGACTCCTCCTCCCCGCCGCCTTGCCCCCTCCTCCAAGCCACCGCCCCCTCCCTCTTTAAATACCCCCCGGACCCCCTCCACCACCACCCGAAGCCGCCAGCCCCGCCGCCCCGACCGCAGCCCGCCTTCGCCGCGCCGCGCTGCCGCCGCCGCCGCAGCCCCGCCTCACCGAAGCCTCGCCGGAGGTAACCCGCCGTTGCCGCCGCCGGTTTTTTAGAAATCTGATCCGTTTTTTTTAAAACCCAAGTTCTTTTTTTTTCTAGAACAGTTCGCCGGTTTAACTACTTAGCGGACGTTTGTCCATATGTTTGTTTTAACAAATGGTTTTCGCTCGATAGTTCCAGACAACGAACGCTCATTTGTTAGTTTGTTCGTCAGTTTTCTTTTTCTCGGATTTTTCCGCGATTATTTTCGATCGCGATTTCTGATCCGATATTCGTTTCAGTTTATCTTTTCGCTCGTTTATCGGAATCAGGCGATTCAAGCGCCTAGATCTTCGTCTCGAGACCTTCTTTCTGTCTAATCAACTTGAACAAGATTTTGGTACTATAAAATTTGACTTTAGTTCAGATTGGTAAACGGATTTGTTTCTTTCGCCGTTGAGTTTCGTTGCTCCGTTTGATTTGATTCTTTTCGCAAACCAAAGTTCTTAAGTTGAACTTTCTGGTCAATTCTTCTTATTTGAGTTTTGCACGTGCATATTTGCTTGATTTCTTATGTATGCTATTGTTTGTTTGCGATAGAATTCCCGGAGTGCGAAGCGTGCTACTACGAGTCCCTAGGTTTTGTGGATCGTCAGCAAGGCAAGTAACACATTGATCATACTCTTTCCATACCCAATTTTTATGCATTAGTTTCAATCCTCAAACATTGCATGATTAGGATGTCATTAACATGTGGGTTGGGAAGTAGTTGATAAGGTAGAACCTATTGCCCGTTATATTCAAACCCGTGGGAGTTACTTCTACGTATTGCTTATACTGCTATGCTATGCTCGTAGACGTGGTTTGGGTGAGTGAAATCCATGACAGATGTGAGATTGTTAGTTAATGGTTCAACTTAAGGTGGCAACTTAAATACACATCTGGGTGGATTAAGGCACCTGGAGAATCCAGTGTTGCCTGTATTTTTGGAAATCCCGGGGTTCCGTGTGATTTTCCTATGGACCGCCACCCAGGCTCAAAGGGAACTGAGATATTTTCATGCTAGAAACTTCCGTGTGCAGCCACAAGCTATTATGGGCTCTAGCATAGTTAAGTAAGTTACATGAAGCTCTTGAAGAGGTGGATCAGCAGGTAGAGGGTTGTAGGTTTGGTATGGTCTGCCCGGAGTAGAGAGTTAATGTTTTTGAAAGACTGTGTCTCGGTCATCCGTTTCTCAAACACCATGCAGTGCGAGAAATCCAACGGAGGTGGTCGAGTCTTGTGGGGAAAAGTGCGCAAACCTCTGCAGATTGTACAATCTAATCATGGTTAGCCGTGTCCCCGGTTATGGACAATCTTGAGTATCTAGTACTTGGAGTATCCTAAGTATCTTATCACTCTAAATTAATATTGTTGGGCTGATAACAACTTTAATGGGGATTGAGTTGGATGAACCTTCTCAATGGTGTTTCAACTACCATGATATTTAAATTAAAATCTATTCCTTTGTTGTAGGAAAAAATTGGCTTTTCGCAAAAACTATAACCATAGAGCTTTCCACCATCCAAATATGCATGTAGTGATTGCATTATTCTGTTTTTGCTCTACTGTGTTACATTGCCAGCATATTCCATGTGCTGACCCATTTTCGGGCTGTAACGTATTATGTTGCAGACTTTTCAGACGAGGAGTAAGGTTCGTTAGGTCGTTGCCATGCAGCTCAGCTATGCCGTTGGAGTTGATGGACTCACTTTATCTTCCAAGCCTTCCGCTGTTATCGTATTAGATGGCCTTAAGCCATATTTATTGTAATAAGTTCTCTTTTGAGACATTCGATGTAATAAGTGTGTGATTGCTACTCTGTTATAAATCCTTTGAGTACTGTGTGTGTCAGCATTACCGATCCAGGGATGACACTGAAGCACAGAGACTTGACCGTTTGAGGTCGGGTCGCTACATCGTGGCGGCGAGTCTCCTTGGAAGCCACATGGGTCTTGTGCTACCCTTTGCCTGCATAAAGAACAAAACCTTCATCTTGTTCTTCAGTCGCTTAGCCCAAGATGGCTCAGAGGTGGGAGGGGTGTAACCCTCAGAGCTATCCTCGTCTGCTGCCTCCTCCTCATCCTCATCTGCATCCACGTCCATGGCAGTCGCGGCATCAGCACGAGAGGTAGTGTTGGCCCATTGAGTCTTGACATGGAGGTTGATGGGCTCATGCCGGATCCAACTAGGGGCCTCAAACTCATCCTAAGGGTAGAGCCTCTCCCAAGTTGCCGAGATCAACTAAAACAGATAAGGTCCATAGATGGGGACCTTGCGATTGTTGACCGCAAACCGAAGCTCATGCCACATGATATGTGAGACATCAAGTGGTACTGTCTGAGAGTTGCGAGTGTCTTCACACAGGAGCATCATATCCACAAGATAGGCATGCACCTTGTCCTTGTCCCCAATGCGTGGGAAGAGAGTGTTGCGGAAGATCCGGTGCATGATGTCAAGAAAAGAGTTGAGTACCCAAGTTGACTTGCCATTGGAGAGCTTCTTCTCCACATAGAAGGGCAGAAGCCTGTTCTTGTTGGCAGACTCGGAATTGGCATGAGGGCAAACACCTTGGGGTGTGGTGAGCCCCTCATCCGGGACCCCAATCAAAGTCATGAACTCCTTCCAAGTAGCAGTCAGCTGCCGACCATTGGTCATCCAAGTCATGGTCCTTTCCTCATTGGGATGAAAATGCACTGAGGCAAAGAACTGAGCAAGGATCTCAGGATCATAGTCTTTGTGGAATGAGATGATATGCTCAATGCCAAATTGCTCCACTAGGTCTAAAGCCTCACCAAAGTAGTCCCGGTGCTTCTCTTGCTTCATGTGATGCATGTTGATCCACTTCACCTCCACATAGGTGTTTTGCTTGGCCTTGATGACATCCAGATAAATGAGATTCTGCTGCTTGGTTTAGAATAGCTCATTCCCTCGAAAGTTGGCACGAGGGTTTCCATATGGATTGATCTTCCTCCGAGAGATGAACTCAGCAAGTGGCATCTCATCCATACTCATAGTGGGTTCCTTCTCTTTGGTGGCGGTGGTCTTGGTTCTGCGTTGGGGAGCATTGGAGCCCTCTGCTGCCTCTGGGTTGTGCATATGCTTGGATCTCGTGTCACGGCTTGGATTGGAGCGGCGAGCTGGAGCACCTGAGCCACCACCTAAAACACACACCACAAAACAAACACGCACGAAACGCGAGAAGGATCAATGCAAAGACCACAGCAAAGCAGGTGAAACAAGTAGACACAGCACGTGAGAAGTGCCACAAGAGGGATTTGAGACAACGGTAGTATCATGTGTTGCGCCACGCGCGGTAGTACATCTCCAAGGAGCGGTAGTACCAGAGACGCGGTAGTACCGCACCAGTAGGGCGATAGTACCGGACGCGCGGTAGTACCGCACCTAACGAGCGGTAGTACCTCACGGTTGCAGATGTGAAACAGCCACGGAGATCTAAGCACAACCGTGACAACCCGCGGTACTACGATCGATCAAATCCATCACGGGACAACTTTAGCAAGTACCATCACTACACAAAACTACTCTCCTACATCCTACTCTTGCAAAGATTTGGCCTAAAATCTCAAGAACAACTTGCATCTCCCCAAAACCTAAAATCAACAAAATGAACAAGAAAAGGAAATGATTGGGGAGAAACCTTGTTCCATGGAAAGAGGGAGTGGTGGGGAATGATCCCACCGGTCGGAATCCGAGGAGAGCAGCCGGAGACGGAGATCCAGCAAGGACCTCCGGCACCGTTCTTGAACGAGAGAGAGAGAGACGGAGTGGGGAGAGAGAGGAATGGGTATGGGTGAGTTAGAACTCCCCCTGCCCGTGTTTAAGCACCACGCGCCCTCAACCGCACGATAGTACCGCACGTCATCATGGTAGTACCACCCCGGGCGGAAGTACCGCACCGTGGCTTTAGTACCGCTCCCCCAGGCGGCAGTAAAAAATTACTGCCACGCTGGGTGCGGAAGTACCATGCGCTCCTCATGTGGTAGTACCGCACGTCATTGCGGTAGTACTACCCGGGCGGAAGTACCGCACCATGGCCGTAGTACCGCTCCCCCAGGTGGCAGTAAAAAATTACTGCCGCACTGGGTGCGGATGTACCGCGCGCTCCCCACGCGGTAGTACCGTGGCAGGCCGCAGTAGTACAGTGAGCTCAATAAAAAGCAGTTTCAGCCAAACGAGAGAACACAAAGCATAGAACCTTCAAGCGAAAGACCACACAAAAGAGTTAACACGCTAGACACCACACGCACAAGCTCGGCACGAAGGAAGAGAGGCAAGAGACAACAAGGACCAAAAATGAGACACAATCTCTCCAAGGAGAGGGCGGTGGCCGGAGCCAGCTATGTTTGAGTCAATTGGTATGGCACCGCGAAGAATTATCCTTGGGCCCATGATCAAAACTCGTCTTTGAAGCACAAGTACCATCAAAAATGGCTAATGTGAAAGAGTTGATCACTTTATGCATAATGGGAGGAGGGAGAGTTCATTGCGAGAACAACACTCCCTCTATGTCCATGCCTACATCAAAACAAGACAACAAGTTGAGTATGGTGGGGTGTGCAAGGGTTCAAGCAACATTGCTCGAACCAATGATATTTAGCTCATGCCTTAACTCGCGAAATCTTGCTTCATCCAAAGGCTTCGTGAAAATATCTGCAAGGTTATCATGGGTGTTGACCTAGTTGAGCTCGATCTCCCCTCGCCTAATGTGATCCCGGATGAAGTGATACCGAATCTCAATATGCTTCGTCTTGAATTGTTGCACCGGGTTAAGAGAAATTTTGATGGCACTTTCATTGTCACACCAAAGAGGCACTTTGTCACAAATGACACCGTAATCCTTTAAAGTTTTCCTCATCCATAAGAGTTCTGCACAACAACTACCGGCCGCCACATACTCCGCTTCGGTGGACGAGAGAGACACACAACTTTGCTTCTTGGAGGACCAACTCACCAAAGAGCAACCAAGAAATTGGCACCCTCCGGAAGTGGACTTCCTATCCACTTTGTCTCCCGCCCAATCGGAGTCCGAATATCCTACAAGCTTGAAGTTTTCTCCCCTTGGGTACCATAAGCCAAAGTTTGGGGTATGAGCCAAATATCGAAAGATTCGCTTGACCGCCACAAAGTGACTTTCCTTAGGTGCGGCTTGAAACCGTTCACAAATTCCCACACTCAACATGATATCCGGTCTAGATGCACAAAGGTAAAACAAGGATCCAATCATGGAGCAATATACCTTTTGATCCACCGCTTTACCATTGGAATCAATGTCAAGTTGGCACTTGGTGGGCATTGGAGTGGAAGCCGGCTTGACATCACTTAGCTTGAATCTCTTGAGCATGTCTTGAGTGTGTTTGGCTTGGTTGATGAAGGTTCCTTCTCTTCTTTGCTTCACTTCGAACCCGAGAAAGAACTTCAACTCTCCCATGGAAGACATCTTGAACTTTGAGGTCATGAGAGCGACAAATTCCTCATTGAAAGCTTTGTTAGGGGAACCAAAGATAATATCATCAACATATAGTTGGCACACGAACAACTTCCCTTTGACCTTCTTAGTAAAAAGAGTGGGGTCGATTAGCCCAACTTCAAATCCACGGTCTTGTAACAACTCGGTAAGGTGGTCATACCACACACGTGGGGCTTGTTTAAGGCCATAGAGTGCCTTATCGAGTTGATACACATGATCGGGAAAGTAGGAATCCTCGAACCCGGGGGGTTGCTTGACATATACCAACTCATTAATGGGACCATTAAGAAAAGCACTCTTCACATCCATTTGTTGCAACTTAAAGTTGTGATGAGAAGCATAAGCAATCAACAAACGAATGGATCCAAGGCGAGCAACAGGAGCAAAAGTTTCACCGTAGTCGATACCCTCGACTTGGGAGTAGCCTTGTGCCACCAATCTTGCCTTGTTGCGAACGATGGTCCCATGATCATCTTGCTTGTTCTTGAATATCCACTTGGTTCCAATGACATTGTTGTTCCCGGTTGGCCTTGGCACCAATCTCCACACCTTGTTGTACTCGAAGTTGTTGAGTTCTTCATGCATAGCATTAAGCCAATCCGGATCTTCGAGTGCTTCATATACCTTTTGGGGTTCAACACAAGAGACAAATGCGTGATGTTCACAATAGTTTGCAAATTTTCTACGAGTGCTTACCCCCTTTTGAATGCTTCCAAGCACATTTTTCATGAGATGACCCTTGGTGGAGAGCTTGGATGCAATCTTGGCGGCACGATGCTCCAATTCCTCCTTGGTGGTGAGTTGAGGAGCGGTCACTTGATCATCTTGAGCGCCGTCTTGAGCTTGTTCTTGATCTTGAACTTGCTCGGAGGAGAGAACTTGACCTTGGGCATCACTTGGTGTGTCAACACCGTCTTGAGCATGATCTTGCCCTTGGTCTTGTTCATGAGACTGAGGGCCTTCACTTTGTTCTTTGGAAGCATGTGGGCCTTGGGTTGGTGATGGCTCCACTTGAGTGGAGCATTTTCCTTCTCCTTCGGCCACAAGGGGTTCCTCAATGGGTAGGATAAAACCAAAACCCATTCTTCTTATGGCTTGAGGAGGAATTTCATCACCTACATCACAAGTGCCACTTTGCTCCACTTGGGAGCCATTATTCTCATCAAACTCCACAATACACGTCTCCTCAATAAGTCCAGTGGATTTATTGAGGACACGGTAAGCATGAGAGTTTGTAGCATAACCAACAAATATGCCCTCATAAGCTCTAGCCTCAAATTTAGACAAACGAACACCTTTCTTGAGAATGAAACACTTACACCCGAACACCCGGAAGTACTTGAGGTTGGGTTTGTTACCGGTGAGTATCTTGTATGGAGTCTTGTTCAAGCCCTTGCGGAGGTAGAGCTGATTGGATGCATGACACGTGGTGTTGATGGCTTCGGCCCAAAAGTTGTATGGAGACTTGAACTCCGCCATCATGGTCCTTGCCGCATCCATCAACGCCCGGTTCTTCCTCTCCGCTACACCATTTTGTTGAGGGTTGTATGGTGCGGAATATTGATGCTTGATCCCCTCATCACTAAGAAACTCATCCAAGGTGTAGTTCTTGAACTCGGTGCCGTTTTCGCTTCTCATAGTCAAGATCTTTGCATTGTGTTGACGTTCGGCTTCATTTGCAAAGTCAATGACAGTTTGTTGGGTCTCGCTCTTCCTCTTGAAGAAATATACCCATGTGTATCCTGAGTAGTCATCCACAATCACCAAGCAATAATTTCCACCCCCAAGATTATCAAATGATGGAGGCCCAAAGAGTTCCAAGTGAAGGAGCTCCAAAGGCCTCTTCGAGTAAATGATAGTCGTGGGAGGGTGAGCCTTCTCATGTAGCTTTCCTTCGATACAAGCACTGCAAGCACGATCTTTAGCAAAACTAACATTTGTTAGTCCACGAACATGGCCCCCCTTGAGAAGACTTTGCAAAGATCTCATATTGACATGGGCTAAACGGCGATGCCAAAGCCATCCCACGTCAACTTCAGCCATTAGGCATGTCGCGGTCTTAGTGGGTCGCTTCGAAAAGTTAATCACATATAGACCGTTCTCGACATGCCCAACAAAGGCTACTTTAAGAGTCTTGCTCCACAAGAGGGCCACGGTATCAATATCAAAGAAAGTGGCAAAGCCCATGATTGCAAGTTGACGAACGGAAAGTAAATTGTATGCAAGGGACTCAACAAGCATGACCTTCTCGATCGTGAGATCATGAGAAATGACAACCTTGCCAAGTCCCAATACCTTAGAAGACGAGGCATCACCCCACTCGACATTGGTGGGCATAGATGGAATCTTGTGCACGTCCACCACCAAGTCCTTGCTTCCGGTCATATGATTTGTAGCTCCACTGTCGAGCAACCATGATCCCCACCGGAAGCAAACACCTACAAGAGATCAATGCTTGGTTTTAGGTACCCATTTTGTAATGGGTCCTTTGATGTTAGTGACAAGGGTCTTAGGAACCCAAATAGACCATTCAATGTACTCATAAGGAGAACCAACAAATTTGGCATAAACATGTCCATCACTAGCACGACACAACACATAAGAAGGGTTAAAGTCGTTGGCTTTGTTGAGAAGGGAAGTGTTGCCCATCTTGGCATCACCACCCTTCACGGTGTTCTTCTTCTTCTCCTTAGTAGCACCCTCTCCCTCCTTCACAAAGGTTTGCTTGAGAGGGGGAGGTCATTTGGCCTTGTCATTCTTCTACTTACTCTTGGACTTGGGTGCGTACCCAATCCCTTCCTTGGCCACAACTTCCTTTTGATTGCTCAAAAGGTCGTTGAGGTTCTTCTCCCCTTGTATGCAAGACACAAGACCCTTCTCAAGCTGCTCCTTTAACTTAGCATTCTTCTCAACAAGATGCACATGCTCACAACATGGGTTAGTAGCATTTGCATTATCAATTAACACCGTATGAGGAAATGTGGATTTCTCCTTGGTTAGCTTTACTTGAAGTTGATCAAGAGACTCCTTGAGGCTAGCATGAGCACCCTTCAAGACTTTGTGAGCCTTGTCGAGAATGTCAAACTCCTCTTTGAGTCTAGCAAGATCAACCCCAAGCTTGGCCTTCTCAGAGTTTAGCACACAAGAAACAACAAGAGCATGATCAAGATCTTTCTTTAACTTAGCATGATCATCATTGTGTGACTCCTCAAGAGCCAAGCGAAGACCACGCTCTTCCTCAAGAGCATTGGAAAGATCCGAAATCTCATCGGCATAGTCACGACTATGCCCCTCCATCTTAGAGATGGTATCTTCGTGAGCCTCGTTCATGTCATTGGCCTCACCAAGTTGTTCCAAGAGAGAAATGAAGTGCTTCTTGGATTTACCCTTGAGTTTACCCATAAAGGTCTCAAACTCATTCTCCTCCACATTTGTTCCCTCATGTTCATCAATGCCATCCGTCAAAGAAGGATGATTAATGATGGTAGTTTTGATGTTCGGGGTTGCCTTGTTGGTGGATTTAGCCATGAGGCACTTGGCGGTGATGCTCTCATTGGGTGGGTCAAAGAGAGACACCCGTGGAGTCGTCACAATGGCAACAGAGGCCATGGCAATCGACACACCATCTTCATCATCATCATCATCATCATCATTGTACTCTTCTTGTACCACCAATGCCTTGGGAGGAGTCTTCTTGGTGAAGTTGCTCTTGTTGGGGAAAGACTTGGCCTTGTCCTTTCGGATGAGCTTGCCACCATTGTCTTCCCTCTTCTCATAAGGGCACTCCGCAACAAAGTGGCTCACATTGCCACAATTAAAGCAAGTCCTCACTCGTTGCTTGCCCTTTGTGCCACTGAAATTGTTCTTGTTGAAGTTGTGCCTTGAGTTCTTCTTGCTCCAAAATTGCCTTGAAGCAAGAACCATGTGTTCATGATAGGCATACTTCGTATCTTTGAGGTTGCTCTCCTCTTCATCCTCTTCCTTCATACTAACCTTGGCCTTTAGAGCAAGGTTGGGCTTCTTTACTCTTTGAAAGCGTAGTACCGCTTTGTCGGCGGTCTTGTCCAAGATGCTCATAGCAACGAATTCATCCAACACTTCACTTGAGGACAAGGTGTGGAAGTCCAGTCTTTGACGAATGACGGAGGACATGGCTTTGTGATAGGGCATCATTGCCTTGAGGAATTTGTGCTTGATCCAATTGTCATCCGTGTCCTTACTTCCATGATCTCAGAGTGAGACTGTGAGTTTGGTCTGGCCAACCGAAGGGTATAATCTGTTCATCCCTCGTTTACTCATACATGTGCTAGCCATATATATGTTGTTCCTAGATGTTTCGGTTCTATGTACTGTACGTGCTCACATGCTTAGGTATCGGTATGAGATGCATTCCGTATTTGCCATGTTTACTGCTTATTCGTGAATTAAATTAGTCAGAGAAGTGCTAATATTTCCAACAAGTGATACTGTTCCTTGGGCATTTCACACGTTAACACGTATGAAATCTTCACTACTAGGAAAAGGCCTACTAATGGCGCACCTAATTTTGCCATTAATGGCGCATTAGTGGTGCGCCATTAGTGCCACGCCATTAGTATATTTTACTAATGGCGCACCCCCTGGCGCACCTCTGATGCGCCATTAGTGTATACATAAGTGCGCCATTAGTATGCCTCCCAGGGGCCATGTATACCCAGGTGCTCTGGCATACTAATGGCGCACAGCAACAAGATGCGCCATTAGTAACCTCAGCATACTAATGGCGCACTGTTTAGTGATGCGCCATTAGTATACTTTGTCATACTAATGGCGCACTGTGATGTGATGCACCATTAGTATGAATATTAGGTTTTTTTTATTTTTTATTTTCTGTTTTTTGCACAGGTTACAAAATGTATAATTGGACAAAATATAGACAGCACACATCAACAACAGATTCATCGAATACAATAGAAGATTAGTCTTTGAATACAATTCATCATATTAGTCTCCGAATACAATTCATCATATTAGTCTCTGAATTGAAAAGACTGAACAAAGATAGAACATTATATTACAAGTCTCGAGACCGCGAGTAGCGAGTTTGTCTTCACATTACAAGTCGATACCGATCATCTAAACTACCATCACATAGAAGAGAGCTGCGCTCATCACGATGAAACTCGTCTTCATCCGGTTACTCCAACGCTCCCACCCCTCTCCCGCTAGATAGCCGGCGTATCTAGATTCGGCCTCGGCCCTAGTGGTGTACCCTTTGTAACTGTTACCGCTGAATCGGTGAACCTGTCTCCGACACTCCTCCCAGTCGTCGTAGACTCCGGGAACCTTACCCTTGTACACGACATACGTCGGCATCGCTATGCACTAGCCAAACGAAACATTAGTACCAATTCACAGACAATACATAAGCAATATATAAGTATGCAATAGAACGATCGAAAGAGAAAAGCAAGACATTAATAGCATCGATTACATCTAAGTTGAATGACTCTCGAAACCAAAGAGACATACTACAAGTTCATTAAAGTTTAATTACAACATGAGCCAATCGATGTTTCAAAACTAGACACAGCATCACTGCTCTCGACTCGACTCAAGGGACCAGAGCATGGATGAAGCCGCCGTCTATCGTGGGAGTCATGAAATAACGGTCGTTGTCAGCCTGCATTTGTAGCATTGTGTCGATGTCACTGTTGGACGGTTGATTGTTGAGGTAGAACTGCCCCGAGGTACGAAGGACATCTTGATGGATGATTTCCGCAAACTCCGACTGGATGCGAAAGAATTCTTGTCGGAGGTCCGCGTCCTGGATTGCCGACACGCTCTTTGCCCAATCTTTGAGTTTACTCGGTAGCAGAAGTTGATGATGGTCCCGTACGATTGCCCGCATGTGATGGATGGCGTAGTAGGCACCCTTCTAACCGCCAGGCGGCTGCTTGACGCAGCAGAATGTCGTATTGTGGGAGAACACGTGCTTGCCGTACTTACGAATAGGCTTGGTGAAGGTGCCTCCAGATTTGGCGTAGCCGGGGAGAACATCATCAAGAACCTTCTTGACATTTGTGTAGTCTACGTTCGACTGACGGTCCGGGTCGAAATACGTGGCCATGGAATATTTGGGGCTTAGGAGGATGAGCGTGCAATGTGTGTCACTGCAGAAAACACGGAATGTTAAAAGAAAAACGATCGAAATGTAAGAATTCATATGTTACGGGCCGGTTGAGGGGAGGACCTACTCGGGAAAGTAAGGCACGAGGAAGTTATCCTTATCTTGGTTTGCCAGAATGACGCCTTCGAGGTAAGAACTCGCGACTTGCCGGTCCCCAGTGCTGCCCAAGATCTTGGCACACATGTAGAAGGGGTCGACTATCACGATGTCCGGGGTCTTGTCGCGAATGATCCGCATCTCCATACTCTGCGAAAATAGCCGAACGAAGGTGTAGTGCAGCGGATGAAGGTTCAACATAGCGTGGATGTCATCAAACCGCAGGACGATCGTACGCCCGATGGAGTTATCCACAAAGCCCTTGCCCTCTGGCACCTTGGCCGCGAAAACCGGGTATGCCACATCCTTCTCTCTGAGACACCGCTTCTCCAAAGAAAGAACACTGTCATGCAGACTCCGCATAGCACCGGTTGCAGCATTGAGCATATTTGTCGGTAGCATCGCCCTACCCGCCACATGCACCCTCCTCGAGATATCCTTAGGTGAAGGTGGCCCGTTCTGAGCACGGATCGTACACGGTGCCGGCTGGCTCGCACCCTTCTTAGTCTTTCTTTTGCGTGCCTTCTTCTTCTCATGTAATGGGACCGAGTTCTGCTCACAGACCGCCTTCTTGAGTGTGTTGGGGCTGATAATATTTCGCACCTCGCCTATCTGAGGCTCGGTGAAGTCGGCAGCTGGAGGCGTCTCCTGAGAGCTGAACGCCAGACAGCGCCTGTTGCAACTTGGCTTCTCCGCGGTACCAGCTAGATCGCACACGTCTTTTGTTGGGTTGGGTTCTTGAGAAGGAGGCCCCATGAAGTCGCCATCGTACCCATGATCGGCAAAGTACTGACCGACGTTGCCAAATGTGTCGTCGTCGTCATCGTCGTTCTAATCCTGTGCCATATGCATGTTTGGATCCAGTGGCATAGGGATGTCCGGCACCATTGCGGCGGTCTTGCCATGGGGCCGACTTGGCGCCGGCACGACTGGCGGTGTTGTCTTTGGGGTGGTGTCCCCCGCCCCCAAACGAATCTGGCTCTTCGGCCAAAGCAGGGGCCAGCTCAGGCAGGCGCTGAGGGTCATCACGTCATCATCGTCGGCCCCGACGGGTCGAATTGGAGGTAACAACTCGTCGCAGCCTGGCAGCACCCGAACCAGTTGAACCCTAAACAAGTTGGGTGGCATCTGGGTACCGTGGAACAAGGTGTTGCCCGGTTGAACGATTTTGCCCTTGGAGACATCGACCAACTCGTTGTTCACGAAGTGGAGGAGAGTGCACGGAACGTCGGCGGCGCCCTGCGAAAACATGTAGGGCGTCAGGGATGCCCAATCAAAGGCAAGGAGATGAAGTCCTCGGCCGAGAGAGGCTTAATTAGTTACCGTGATGATGGCGTCGAGCTCGGCTAATGTCGAGGCACCGCCAACGGCGGGCGTGCAGTTGACGGAGGGGCCGCTTGCTGCAGAGGTGCCAGCCGGTGTACACCCGGGTGCATTAAGCTCCCGTGCCGGCGTCGGAGACACTAATGCCGCCTC
The DNA here is from genome assembly GCF_002162155.2 of Triticum dicoccoides. Taxonomy (NCBI): domain Eukaryota; kingdom Viridiplantae; phylum Streptophyta; class Magnoliopsida; order Poales; family Poaceae; genus Triticum; species Triticum dicoccoides. The sequence continues at coordinate 499,944,777 of NC_041393.1, read as the reverse complement.
CGCCGGAGGCACCAATGGCCCCGCCATCACATTATGCGAGTTGCTGGCCGTGAAGCTAGGAATCGGGGGCGGCCCCTGTTGGCCGCCCGCAATCCACGCACTCAACCCCGAGATCAAGGTAGGCACAATGGCGGTGATCGTCGCTCCGAGTCGTTGTTCCACTTGCTCTTGGACAATCTCCGGAATCTGCGCCACCTGTGCCTTGAGTTCTTGAACCTCGCGCGCCTGGCTTTCCGAGCTGGTCTTTTTCTCCTTCCGCACACCAGCGGTATAGTATGACCCCCATTTTGTCGACAAGCCTTTGCTGGCCACACGACCAGCTGACGTCGGCTTACTGAGCTTATCCTTGTTCTTCATTACATTCAACACCCTATTTAGAGTGGTGTCCCAAGGGTTGCTCTTAGTCGACCCCGCGCTACTGCTTTCAGTCGCCTGCGGAAGGAATGTGAACCATTTAGACAATTGGCTTCATTAATTAGAATGCAACCATATGGAGCTAATTACGCGGGGGTGTATTCCTTACCATAACAAGCTCAAGCTTCCTGGTCTTCGGATCCGTGGTAAGCTCCTTTGTTTTCGGGTCCTTCTTGTACCGGGCCCTGACAAAGTTCCTGGTCTGCTTGTCACCGTATTTATCGAAGAGGGGCGTTAGGCCTTGCTCGGCACGGTCCGCCTCCTCCTTGTCCCATATAGGCTCCGCCACTCTGTAACCGCCGGGACCAAGTGTGTGTTCCCCTATGTTCAGCTCCCGCATTTGTTTCCCCCACTCACTTGATTGGGAGTTTGCGGTGCTCAAGCAATTGATCTTGAAGTTGTTGTAATCATCTTCGGTGATCGAAGGATTTTTCTCCTTGATCTTCTGATAACTCTCACCTTTCTCGATCATTCTCTTCACATTGCTTTTCCAAGTAGACAGGGCCTTGCTCATCTTCGTGAGGGCAGCATTGTTCACTTTATTCCCTTTGAGGCTTGTGTTTGCAAATTCAGCGGGGAACTTGTATCGTTCGTGCAGCTTCGTGAAGAGGAGGTTGCGCAAATTCCCTCGGTCAGGATGCCTCAGGTTCTCGGTGTTGATTGAGACGATGCTCCGGAGAATGCACCCGAGCTGAAGCGAGTACCCCTTGACTATTCGTTCGGGCGCCATTGGATTCCCGTTGGAGTCCACTTTAGTAACTTCCTCCTTGAGGGTGAGGAGCACGATCGGGCGCCGGTCCTTCCGTTGCCTCTTCGGTTGGCTGCCATCTGTGCGTGCGCCGCCATCATCAGTGGTGGCATCCTCGACGGCACCATCAGTGGTGGCATCAGTGGGGTCATCCTCGGCGGTACCATTAGTGGTCTCAGGATCGGTGGGGAAGGCGGTGTCCTCATACAACTGAGGTTGGTCCTCCATCTCCTGGGACAGCTCCCAGAATGCCTTGCCACCCGAACCCCCGACCTCATCGTTGTTGGCCATGTTTCTCTCTAAATAGGAACAAAGTTTGGTCAAAAAGTTGGTTATTGTTTAGGGTTTGTCGACACCGAGGCATCCTAAAAGCTAAGCTTTTATCATTGAGGTTTTTTCGACGCCGAAGCACCCTAAAAGCCTAAGCTTTCATCATTAGTCACAAGTACCCCATATGTCCTATTTTTAGCAAAGTCATGCTAAAATTCACGGAAAATTTCAGCATGACCTTTGCTGAAAATAGGACATATGGAGTACCCGAATTTGCTAGAACGGAAGTTAATCGACATTCCAGCAAACTCAAGGGCCTCTCGGGTGGACAAGGCAAAAAAAGCCTCCATCACAACAAAGCAAATCATTGCATGGGCATACAGATGCTGAAGTAAGAACGCCAGAAGTAGCATTCACAAAATTAAGAGCAAAGTCTAGCTTGCAAACCACAAAATTAAGAGCAAATTAAGAGTAAATTTTTTTCAATTTTCATTGATGTTTCAAATTAGATGCAGAGCAATTGCAAGTTAGCAAGTCCAGCCATCATGCTACTAGCTATTAAGCAGACATGCTGTGGGAAGTATTTCTGGTTTGACTGTTTAGCAGGCACATTATGCAAAGAGTCTGGAATATTTTGTCAATATGCCATCTTACTCTCCCTAGTCTTGAATAATATTTGCATTCATTCTGTTACAACTAGATTCAGATGGATAAGCTCTGCTGGGAACTTGAGTTGCAGCAAAACACTCAGTTTTCTTTTTTGTCTTGCTCAAAACCTCTGCCCAGTCAATAGAAATATAGAATTTGAGCTCAGTTTTCACTCGTGACATAGACGGTATGCAGGCATGTTAACTTGCTCATGAACCAGTTATTAGTCCTGTTTAACATGTGATCAACGTGGTGCACAGGGCACAGCTAAATGTTGTTAAAGAAGAATGCTACAAAGTATGGTATGAAAATGATACCCTTTGCCCTGCTAAATCTATCTACTTGTGTTTTGCCAGTAGGTGGTTGTTTGTTGGTTCGAGTATCAAGCCCAGTTATACCATTTGCATAGTTATATCTACCGACTACAAATTGTTAAGCTATGTTTGTGAAATATTCTATTTTGATTTCTACCATAACTTGTTTTCTGTCAGCACACTCGCACTGCACAATGCACTTGTCTCTCTGCCGAGAATCTCAGCTAACAGAATAGTGTATCTTTCTATGTATGAACCAATGATGACGCCTTTAGAAAACTAATCAGCAGTGCCAGATGTAACCAGTCTGATCTTCAGTACATGTCAGTGTTTCTGCATATATATAACTACTGCAAGTGTTTAAGCTCCAGTTGATCAAGCAGAGCCTCGTCAAAGTACTCCTGCAAGTGTTTAAATTCAGTCAAGTGTTTAAATTGTTTGTGTACTCGCCGGGTGTTGCTTCTGTATTTGAACAGGAATACATATTCGATGCAAGAACTACTGCAAAAGCTACTGATAGAGGACCAGAGAGGAGGAAGACTAGAAGGGGGTGGGGGACTCACCTATGTTTGCTGTAGCCGAGGCTGAAGCACCACCAGTCAGAGCCGAGGCGGCGTGGCCCTCCTCTCCCGGCGTCGTCCTCGTCCTGGTCGCTCGCCGGCGCGCTCTACCTGCAGAGCAGAGACGACACGAGGGTCAGCTAGATGGAGACGGGAGGTACAAGAAGGATCCACAGTAGCAGCACCTTCTCCTCCTTGGCGTCGGGGCGGCGTCGGGGCAGCGGCATCGGGGCGGCGTCGAGGCTGCGGGGCAGCGGCGTCGGGGCGGCGTCGAGGCGGCGGGGCAGCGACGTCGG
>NC_041393.1:499940682-499941245 GCF_002162155.2 Triticum dicoccoides | reverse complement strand
GGCGGCATCGAGGCGGCGGGGCAGCGGCGTCGGGGCGGCGTCGAGGCGGCGGGGCAGCGATGTCGTGGCAACGTCGAGGCGGCGGGGCAGCGTCGAGGCGGCGGGGCAGCGGCGTTGGGGAAGGGGATCGAGGGCGAGGGCGAGGGAGAGAGAGGGGATCGAGGGCGAGGGAGAGAGGTGGGCCGCGCCGGGGAGGAACTATGGATGGGGGCAGCACAATACTAATGGCGCACCCCCCGTCAGTGCGCCATAAGTACATCCACACTAATGGCGCACCTCACCCTGGTGCGCCATTAGTAATTTTTTTTTCTGCTCGAGCCAACAGGTTATATTCCACCTGACCTGATCCACATCAACTCCCTCTACTAGCTCGACTGGTCAGCAGCCAGTTCTCACACCAGGAGGTCCTGGGTTCGATTCCCAGGCTCCACAATTTTTTTTCATTTAAAATGTTGTTTGATACTTATTTGTGTTTAAATATGTTCAAGCTTGTTTAAATCATAACAGTAATATTTTTTTATAAGACAGTAATAATTTTTTTTAAAAATATCATCAAACAGTAA
>NC_041393.1:499925993-499940432 GCF_002162155.2 Triticum dicoccoides | reverse complement strand
GGTTGAGTAGGGGAGGGGTGCGGGGGGTCGGCGGCGGCGGTTGAGTAGGGGAGGGGTGCGGGGGGTCGGCGGCGGCGGCCGGTGGACCGGGGGGTGCTCGGCGGCGAGGGGGACCGAATCTGGCGAGGTGGGATAGCGATCGAGATGGAGGGGGATCGAGATCGAGTGTCCATGAAATTTGAAAATATTCATGATAGTTCAAAAAGTGCCCATGAAATACAATCGAGAAATGAAGGCTACGATTTAAATACAATCGATCTTAGCTAGCTATCTATTCACAATCTTCTTGCCCTTCTTTTTCGCAAACGGAGTTCTTCTGTGGAACGGACGTCCTTTAGGTAGGGTGGTCCTGCTTCTTCTTGTGGTGTATGCTGCTACTTCATTATCGTCGTCATGTTCGATCCTTCGGTCGCCGTACTTGTCGAAGTCTTGCTCATTGGCTACTCCATCCATTCCGATGATCTTCCTTTTGCCTCTCCTCACGACAACACGACTGGGCTTTGACGGGTTGGTAATGAAGAAGCATTGGTCAACTTGGGAAGCCAGTACCCATGGCTCATTTTTCGCGGTGACGTTTGCGCCCGCGGTCTTGGATTTGGCTTCGGGTATAACCATGGTGGTGAAATACCGGTCTTCTTTTAGGACGCTCTTCGCCCATCTGACACGGAACATCGGGACCTTCTCTCCAGCGTAGCTCAGCTCCCAGATCTCCTTGATCCTTCCGTAGTATCTGTCTTTGTCATTACCGGTGTACGATTCCATCGTTACCCCGGAGTTCTGATAACCATCGCTCTTCATGTCCTTGGCCTCGGTGTAGAATGTGTAGCCGTTGATATCGTACGCCTCATATGCCGTCAGGTTGTGCTCGGCGCCCTGTGACAAGGCGAATATGAGTTGTTCTTCCGCGGAAGAATCCTCATGTAAAGGGTACGACAGAAGCTTCTGCTTGAACCAACGCGTGAAACATGAGTTGTGCTCTTTGATTATATCTCCGTCCGTCCTCTGTTGGCCTCGGTCATTGTACGTCTTCTTAATAAAGGTTTTGTGCTCTACCACCCAAGGATCGACCACGTCTATGTGTTGTAGCGCGACTAGGTTTGCTCTTTCAAAGTCGGCGAGTCGACCCTCTAAGTCGACATGCATTTCGCGGCGACCCTCACGGTGACCCCATCCAGCGAGCCTGCCGACGTGCCTGTTGACGGGCAGACCAACGGGGTTCTCGATGCCTAGATAATTCGTGCAGTAGGAGATGCACTCTTTGGTCAGAAAGCCCCTGGCTATACTTCCCTTTGGACGTGACATGTTGCACACGTATCCTTGGATGACACCATTCATCCTTTCGAACGGCATCATGCTGTGCAGGAACGTCGGCCCGAGTTGGATGATATCCTCCACTATATGGACCAGCAGATGCACCATAACGTCGAAGAATGCGGGCAGGAAGTACATCTCAAGCTCGCATAGTATCACCACGATCTCTTCCTGTAGCCTTCTGAGTTGCCTCACGCCAATCGACTTCTGAGAGATGACGTCGAAAAAGTTGCGTAGGCCAAATAGCATTTCACGGACGTGCGCGTCCATGATCCCACGGATTGCAACTGGAAGTATCTGCGTCATCAGCACGTGACAGTCGTGAGACTTCATCCCACTGAACTTCTGCTTCGCTGGGTCTAGGTATCTTCTTATCTTCCCCGCGTAACCGTAAGGAAGTTTTACTCCTAGGAGGCAGGTGAAAAACTGCTCGATCTCCTCCTGACTTAGAGTGAAGCACGCGGGAGGGTAGTCATTTCCGGTCTTCTTGGCCTTTTTGCCTTTGCGACGACTTTCTGTGTCCTGCTTCGCCTCATCATCATCATCATCATCATCATCATCATCATCATTAGCGTGAAGCTCCTGCCTGATGCCCATTGATTTCAAGTCTTCCCTTGCTTTCGGCCCATCTTTGGTCCTCTCTGGCATGTTGAGCAGGGTACCAAGAAGACTCTCGCACACGTTCTTCGTGATATGCATGACATCAAGGCTGTGAGGCACACGGTGGATCTTCCAGTACGGCAAGTCCCAGAAAACAGACCTCGTTTTCCATACCTTCAGCAGCGGCTCTGGCGCATTTTGCTTCTTTCCCGGCTCTGGCGCCTTTTGCTTCTTTCCCGGCAGTGGGCAGTCTTTCCAATTTTTCAACAGCTTGTCTATTTCCTCGCCGCTCCTCGTACACGGGCGTTTTCGGGGTTCGGTTTCACCATCGAACAGATCCTTGCGTTTCCTCCACGGGTCATCGTCGCGAAGCCACCTTCGATGTCCCATGAACACGGTTTTCGAAGACCCGGGATCTCTATCTAGCTGGCGATACATTGTGTCATCGATGCACCTTACGCATCTAGAAAATCCGTGGACTACCTGCCCCGCGAGATATCCGTAACCAAGATAGTCGTGCATCGTCGTGAGTAGTGCGGCTCTCATAGGGAAATATTCTTTCTCTGCGGCATCCCACGTATTGGCTGGCGTTTACCACAACGTGTCAAGCTCCTCTTTTAGCAGCCCCAGATACAGATTGATGTCGTTCCCTGGTTGTTTCGGCCCTTCAATTAGCATACTCATGTATTGAGGAGCTTTCTTCCTCTTCTTGTATCGAGTGACGCCGCACACTGGACATATGGTAGACTCCGCGTTCTCGTCCCGATAAATGATGCAATTGTTCATGCACACATGGTATTTCACATGCGGTAAATCCAGAGGACACACGATTTTCTTCGCCTCCTCCAAACTGGTCGGGCACTTGTTCCCCTTGGGAAGACGTTCGTGCCAGAATGACATGTTCTCGTCGAAGCATGCGTCGGTCATTTTGTGTTTTACCTTCATCTCCAGAGCCATGAGCGTTACTTTCAGGCGGGTATCCTCGGGCCTGCATCCTTCATACAATGGAGTAACTGCGTCTAACTCAAGTTGATCCATCTTGGCTTTCTCTCGGGCGGCAGCTCTTGCGTTATCCGTCTGCTTGAGAAGCAGCTCTTGAATATGAGGGTCCTGCACCCAGCCCATCGATGGTCCAGCGTCGTCTGCTCCGCCGGCATCATCATCATGTCGTGCATCTTCTACATGATGACTGTGTACAACATCACCGTCGTGATCATCTCCTGGGGATTCTTCGTCTTCTCGCCCGCCCGAGCCGCGGTGGTTGTCTTGCTGCCCTTCCTCATTTCTTGCCCGGCCCCCATGGACGACTTCGTAGTCATCTTCATCACCTTGCCACCGATAGCCATCCATGAAACCACGCAAGAGCAGGTGGTCCCGCACCTGCCCGGAATCTGGGTCCGCAATAAGGCTCTTCAGCTTGCATCTTCGACACGGACATCTTATCTCCGTCTCGTTCTTTTGAAGCATCTCGGCCTTCGCGGACCTCAAAAACCTATTCACGATGCCTTCAGTCATCGTGCGGACCATGGTCGCCTGCGGGGTAGAGCAAAACGATATTTTAGAACCAAAAAAAAATTTGGCATGACTTTCCCTAAAAATAGGACCAAAAAGAATGCTTAATGCCAAAATTCTCGCCGAAACGGAAATGAATCAACATTCCGGCAAAATATTGGCAACTATCGCATTTCAAATACCGGTACACCTCCAAACACAAACACATATACAACACCACAAACATATGCAACACCACGAACATACATAGATCTAGCTAGGCCATAAAAAGTGCATGTGCACATTGTTGTAGGGAGAACAACATAAATATAGCTTCCCCCCTTACTTACGTATCAAAACAAGGTAATTTAACCACTTAATTTGAATGAATCTATGGTGGAAATGAGGTGAAAAAGAGGAGGCACCCGAGACAAGGAGGAGGCGGTGGAGAGAATGAAGTGGGGAGAAAGTGAGTGTGGGAGGAGAGGCTGTCCAAAATATCTTGTTGCTGCCCACTTACTAATGGCGCACCAACCATAAATGCGCCATTAGTAATCCAGGTTACTAATGGCGCACCCTCTGGTGGTGCGCCATTAGTAGTTTTGCAAAAAAAAACATACTAATGGCGCACTGTCCCACGGTGCGCCATTACTAGTTTTGCCAAAAAAGGAATAAAAATAATAAAAAAAACATTAGTGGCGCACTTTCTGACAGGTGCGCCATTACTAGTTACAACTAGTAATGGCGCACTTCGTCTGGATGCGCCATTAGTATGTTTGGACAGGCGCACTAGTTCAAAAAAAAATTGATACTAATGGCGCACATTGGGCCAGGTGCGTCATTAGTAGTTTCAACACTAATGGCGTATTAGAAGGTGGTGCGTCATTAGTATATACTAATGGCGCACCATTTGTCTGGCGGGCCATTAGTGTCAATTCCATCTATAGCCCTTTTTCTAGTAGTGCTTGAGTTAATTAATTTTTAAATTTTAACCAATTCTATAAAAAGAATATTAGCAACCACAATCCCATTAGAATTATCATTTAATATATTTTCATATCATATATGTTTTTTATTTTGAAAGTTTAGATTAATTAGGTGGTATCAATTAGCCTAACTGGCCTTATTCTAACACTAAAACGGAACAAATTGTTTTTGAGAGTGAACCCTACACACCGGACCGACGGGAGTAGCTATTAATGTGAATATATTGAAGTGTTTTGGAAATAGAGATTTGCTTGATGATTGGCTTTTTTATGGTTCAAATTATTTGCCTAGTCCAATCTTCTTGCGCCTAAATTGTGATGCTCCTCCTGAAATGCCCAGCACATGAATGGAGGGTGTACTCGAATCGAACTGAGGGCGTGAGCTCATTAATATGGATTGTATCAGTTCTGTACTGGGTTAATTGTCAAGCTGGACCACGGAATGGAAAGCATGACCTTGACACGGGAATCCTCGCGCCGACAATTAGTTTGGTTAGAGCAAGTATAATAAGCTTACGTAAGCAGACTGTAAGGGTTAAAATATTATTTTTTTGCTGACATGGAGAGGAGAGAAGAGGAGCCGACTATAGAATAAGAGCCAGCTGCAACACGTGCTCCTAGATACTATGTGGGAGTGAAATGTGGGCCATGTATTAATGAAATAGTACATCTTTGTATCAAACTATTTATACTTGAAGGCTACAAGGTTGGCTATAGATGACATGGTAATGTCATATAGCCATCAGCTGGCTGTACTATTAACTATGCTTTTGGTATTCTGATGGTCCCAAAATAAATGACTTAATTTTATGCTAAGTTTAGGCTGGTCACAATGGGCAAGAACATAAGCTAGTAAATTACACACTTCTCTAGACTATATTATTACCTCCATAATGGGTAGGAATATCTATATACTGTCATGCAACGATGTATTTATTAGGTTATAGACTCATTGTTTCTTGAAGTGTGTGATGTTCCGGTAACTTAGAGGGTGCTTGGATACGTTTTAGTCTTATGACTAAAGGTAGTGGGACTAAAACTTGTTAGCCTCACCCATGCTTGGATCCAAATACTAAAGAGACTAAAATCAAGTTAATGAGCATTTATTATCCTCCAGACCCTTCAATCCAGAACTCGCATGTGTTAAAGGAGAGGAGTTAAATGAAGAGGGAGAGGATTAATCCACATTTTAGTAGGGGTACCCCTGACTAAAAAATTTAATCCCAAGACTAGTTTTATCCCCTCTTTAGTCAGGAGTGCTTGGAACTTTAGCCTCTTAAAGAGACTATTTTTAGTTAGACTAAAATATGTCCCTTGGATCCAAGCGTCCTAACTAGTTATCACGAGCACCTATCTCTTCATTAAATATGTGCCACATAAACAAAGTTGTATTAAGTGTGTAATGTTACTCCTAAGTTCCTCCCCATTGTGATCTTCATTAAATATGTGCCACATAAACAAAGTTGTATTGGAGTGTGTAATGTTACTCCTAAGTTTCTCCCCATTATGACCAGGAGGGTGGACAAGGGCATGAAATCGAAGGCTAAGGCCTTCCACTATGTAGTCGGTGCCCAAGGCATTAAAATATTACCAACTGGGCAGTGCTGCTCTTAAGATTTTATTTGGCACCGGGCTCACTATGTTGCGTTTGCAGTTTGCTAAAAAGCGGACCCAGAACTCTATTCATGTGAGTTTCCTTCACCTTCTGCAGGCGGGCCATGAGCTAATTGTTTACTACTTTTTGCATTTGGCATCAGCTGGGCATCGGAGCAGCTACTTGCTCCGGTTCCCACAAAAAAATTATGGCACCGGCTGGGGCAACAGAGGGATTCGGTACAAAACTAAGAAAAGGTGAATTTGGCACCTCTTTTGGCCTACATAGTTGGAAGGCCTAACTACGACTAGTACGTACAAGTAAATTACTCCTCCAGTCCTGCTCCTTAAGTTTGACTCTCGGCAAGCTAGCTGCTCGACAACATGCTGATGCAGTGATGCTCCCATGCTCACGTCGAACTGCTCATCCAGTGTACACATGAGTCGAGAGTGATACTGATACTGATACTGTCCCTTGGACATTTCACGCGTTAACACGTACGAAACCCAAGCAGCTCTGCTCCGCCCTGCATCGCTTTCTTCTTTCTTGCTCCGCGCTCGCCAGAGCTATATTTACACCCCACGCTCTGCTTCACTTCACTTGCCCACTCCGCTCCGAGCTCCCAGCTTCAGTCAGCTCGCCATAGCTTCCTCTGCGCACTGTCTGTAAGATGCATCCTACAGCACGCGCCATAGCGCCACACTACCTGCTCCTCCTCTTCGCCACCTTCTTCTTCCTGCTCCGCTCCCCGTCGCCCGTCGCGGCCTCCGGCGACGTCACCCTCCTCCTGGACAGGCTCAAGCCCGCGCTGCAGGGCGCCGCCCCCAACGCCCAGCTCGCCACCTGGAACGCCTCCACGCCGCTCTGCCTCTGGCGCGGCCTCCGCTGGTCCACGCCCGCGGGCCAGCCGCTCCGCTGCGACACCGCCGCCGCTCGGGCCAACCTCTCGCTCGCCGGAGACGCCACCCTCCTCCTGTCCTCCATCCGCCTCCCCGCCGCCGCGCTGGCCGGCCGCCTGCCGCCGGAGCTCGGCGCCTTCCCGTCCCTCGAGTCCATCTACCTCGACGCCAACTCCCTCTCCGGCGCCATCCCGCTCGAGCTCGGCAACGCGCCGGCGCTGTCCGAGCTCGACCTCGCCGGTAACGCCCTGTCCGGCGCGCTCCCGCCCTCCATCTGGAACCTCTGCGACCGCCTCGCCGAGCTCCGCCTCCATGGCAACGCTCTCACGGGAGCGATCCCCGCGCCGGCGGGGCCCAACGATACTTGTGACCGTCTCCATCTTATTGATCTCGGAGCCAACCGCTTCTCCGGCTCCTTCCCGGCCTTCCTGACGGGCTTCCGTGGCCTCCAGCGCCTCGACCTCGGCGGCAACCACCTCGCTGGAGACATACCGGAGCCCGTCGCTACGATGAGAGGCCTCCAAATGCTCAACCTTTCTTACAATAACTTCTCCGGTCAGCTACCTCCGGGCTTCGCCGGTTCGAGCTTCACCGCAGAATCGTTCCTAGGGAACAGCCCGGCGCTGTGCGGCCCGCCGTTGCAGCAGCCGTGCGTGTCCCCTTCGGGCCTCAGCTCCGGCAGCGTCGCGGGGATGGCCATCGGTCTAATGGCCGGCGCCGTCGTGGTGGCGTCGGTGTCCATCGGGTGGGCGCAGGCGAGGTGGAGGCGGAACAGGGTAAGGCGAGCGGCCGAGGAGGGGGTGGAGACGGAGGAAGGCGGCGAGGGCGACAGCGAGGGGAAGCTGGTGGTGTTCCAGGGCGGGGAGCACCTGACGCTGGGGGAGGTGCTGAATGCTACGGGGCAGGTGGTGGAGAAAGCGAGCTACTGCACGGTGTACAAGGCGAAGCTGGCGGACGGCGGCGGCAACATCGAGCTTCGGCTGCTGCGCGAGGGGAGCTGCAAGGACGCGGCGTCTTGCGGGCCGGCCGTGCGGCGCATCGGCCGCGCGCGGCACGAGAACCTGGTGCCGCTCCGGGCCTTCTACCAGGGCCGGCGAGGCGAGAAGCTGCTCGTGTACGATTACTTCCCCCATCGGACGCTCCATGACCTCCTCCACGGCGGCCTCGAGAGCAGGCCGGCGCTGACATGGCCGCGGCGGCACAAGATCGCGCTGGGCGCGGCACGCGGGCTTGCGTACCTGCACGAGGGCCGGCACGGGGACGCGCCGTTGGTGCACGGAAACGTGAGGTCGTCAAACGTGCTGGTGGACGAGTACTTCGTGGCGAGGGTGACCGAGTACGCGGTGGTGGGCAGGCTGCTGGTGCCATCGGCGGCGGAGGCTGTGCTGTCGGCGGCGAAGGCGGACGGGTACAGGGCGCCGGAGCTGCAGACGATGAAGCGGTGCGCGTCCCGGACGGACGTGTACGCGTTCGGGATACTGCTGCTGGAGCTGCTGATGGGGAAGAAGCCCTCCTCGGCGGCGAACGGAGGCGACGACCTGCCGTCGCTGGTGAAGGCGGCGGTGCTCGAGGAGACGACGACGGAGGTGTTCGACCCGGAGGTGGCGAAAGGCGTGCGGAACCCGGCGGAGGAGGGCCTCGTGCAGGCCCTGAAGCTGGCTATGGGTTGCTGCGCGCCGGTGGCGGCGGCGAGGCCGAGCATGGCGGAGGTGGTGCGGCAGCTCGAGGAGAACCGGCCCAAGAGCAGCCGGTCGGCGCTGTACAGCCCCGCCGAGACGAGGAGCGATGCCGGCACGCCGCTATACAGCTAGCATTTACGAAGCTTAATGAATCCGTCCATGATGGTCTTCTTGTACCTTTGGTCGATCGCCATACCGGCAACATTGATTGATCGGTTTCCGCCTTGATGAATCAGTCAGGAATCCTAGCTGTTCCTAATTTAAGATGTGAAATAGAAGTACGATTATGCAAATAAATTAAAGAGAGAAATGCCGATCAGTTGCGCGCGAGACCACCGCAACTGCGCGAGATCACACGATATACTGTATCAGTTGGCTGAAAGTTTTCTCTCTTTCAGTCAACTTTTTCCCGCCGCACTGTTGCGAAACTATCCCGGAAGTGGAACCCAACCCACACACCGACACACGGGCAGCTGCAACTGCGCGAAATCTAGAAATGAACAATGACAAAACGAAAAAGAAGAGGCCATTATAATCTGGAAATGAATAAAAGACTTGAAAAGAAGAAGAGTAAATTTCTAAGGAAGAAAGAATCGTTTGAGTAGTGGTGCTACCCAAATAATCAATGCAAAAGACAGAAAGACCGAATAACGAAATTAAGTAATTCTAGGAACTGTGCTCCCTCGTAGAATAAACGAACAAAATCAGTAAGAGACAAAAAAACAAGTTTAGTTCGAAAGGAGAAAGAGTTCTAGGAGTAATTTTACCCGCAAAAAAATGAAAAAAAAAACAAATTTTCATGTACAATTAGATCTCTTTGCCCCCCTTATGATAGCGCATATATGATCATCAATCTAAAGTCACTGAACAAAAGCAATATGCTTTTATTCATGTAAGCAACACATGCATTTAGTTAAGCATTAGCATGCAACCATGGCACTCCAACATATGCATGTTTTCAATATAAAAAATGTATATTTTCAATACCTTTAGTTTTTAATACAAATTCCACTGCACTTTTGTCCATAATATTTATGCAGGATTTTATCCACTTGTTGGACTTCATATGAAATCTAGGTAAGAAAACCAAACTAAATACAAATTTCTTGCGAATTTGTTATCAACTTTATCATGGAAATATGCACCAGAAACAATAATAAAGTTATTATTATTCTATTACCATGTTCATCATTAAGTTAATTTCTATGCTAAAATTATGTTAGTTACTGAATATGATCACTGGTGTTTAGAATAACACTTCAGGGTATCCTTCCCCTTACCCTCTCCGTGGCTCCCTCTCCATGATCCTGGGTATCTGCAGGGATGAAGAACGCGAACGAGACAAGAGACAACTACAGAGCAATTTTGTACTACATATACGAGACGTTAATTCAAAGTGCTCCCATCGATCCCTCCAACAAATACATGATCCTTACAATCCCATCGGGTTGTAAGGCCCTTGCCTCAATCCATGATCTTACCGAACTACTCACACATGAAAATCAGATCACACGAAGAACACATCATGAAGATTGATTTATTGATAATATGTCTACAATGGATGTTGTATGTGATACAGAATTACAAGTATGGCTAGATGGCCGCGAACTATGGTGGTTGTGAAGGTTGTGGCTATGGAGATGGGAAACAACAGCGGCTAGGGTTGATGGAGATGACTGCTGCGAAGATGACGATGCGTGGCCTCCCCCCATTGTTCATTTAGTGTCAGGCCTTTTATAAAGGTTGTTAAGGTGGATCAGGCGCCTCGGCTGGCACGCCATACAACCGCCCATATGAACGGGCGCGGTCGTATGGAACGTCTTCTTCTACTCAAGCACCTCTACTGCGCATCCCACTTGATCTCCTCTATCTCCACTTTACTCATTTCCATGTATTGGCTTGATTTCGTCCATAAATAGCCCATTTAATGTGGAAACAAAATAAAGATCGGATATTTGGAATCATTTGCATTCAATAGTCATTAATGGCAATATCGGAGTGAATATCTCGGTTTTAACAAAAAAATTGGTTTAAACTCGAGTTAGAGGAGTGTAAAAGTAACACTCATCAACTCCCCCAAGTTTAAAATTGATCGTCCTTGAGCAAAATAGAGAGAAATCTGAGTCATAAGGAACTCAGTTGTTCAATCTGAAATAACGAGAAGGTTTAGGTTTACTTATGATCGGTACGCCTAGATAGCCCTCTGCTACTTGTGAGTTGTGTTGGGATTTCCTCGAAGAGGAGATGATGATGCAGTACAATAGAGGTAGTATTTCCCTCAGTTAAGAACCAAGGTTATCAGTCCAGTAGGAGAACCACGCAACATATCGTGAACAACACCTACACACAAAATAACAAATACTTGCACCCAACGCAAACAAGGGGTTCTCAATCCCTTGGAGGTTAATTGCAAGGATCAAATCTTCTAGTGATAGATATATAAATAGATACACAAAATAAAAATAAAGGTAAATAAATTGCAGCAATGTATTTTTGGATTTTAATTATATGATAAAGATAGACTCGGGGGGCATAGTTTTCACTCGAGGCTTCTCTCTTGAACATAGCATACGGTAGGTAAACAAATTACTGTTGGGCAATTGATAGAAAAATAAATAATTATGACAATATTCAAGCCAATGATCATGCATATAGGCATAACGTCCGAGACGATCAAACCCATCACAAAGCACCTCTCCCATTGCAAGATAAACCAATCCAGTTGGCCAAATCAAATCAATAGATCGGAGCAAAATACAAAGATATAATAACCATGCATATAAGAATTCAGAAAGACTCAGATAATATTCATGAATATTCTGTTGATAAACCCACAATCAATCGGATCCCAACAAACGCACCGCAAAACAGGATTACATCGAATAAAACTCGAAGAACTTCGAGGGCAACATTGTATTGAAGATCAAAGAGAGAGAAGAAGCCATCTAGCTACTAGCTATGGACCCATAGGTCTGCGGTAAACTAATCACACATTATCGGAAGGGCGGCAAGGTTGATGAATAGCCCCTCCGTGATTGATTCCCCTCCGGTAGAGTGTCCAGATGGGATCTCACGAGAACAAAAACTTGCGGCAGCGAAAAAAGTATTTCGGGTGGCTCTCTAATGTATTGGGAATATTTGGGTATTTGTAGAGCTGGAATTAGGTCAGGAAGTGCCACGAGGGGCGCACCCCCGGGGGCACGCTTGGCAGGCTTGTCGCTGCCTCGTGGCACTTCAGGTCTTCTCCCGAAGCTTCTAGGGTCCCTTCTGGTCCAGAAAGAATGGTCAAAAAGCTTCATAGCATTTTGGACTCCGTTTAGTACCGATTTTCTGAAAAAGCCAAAACAAGCAAAAAAACAGCAATTGGCACTGGGCACTAGGTTAATATGTTAGTCCCAAATATATATATATAATTATATATATAGTTGCATAACAAACATCCAAGATTGATACTATAATAGCATTGAACAATAAAAAAATTAGATACATTGGAGACGTATCAAGCATCCCCAAGCTTAATCCTCGAGAAGGTAAATGATAAAAACATAATTTTTGATGTGGAATGCTACCTATCATATTCATCATGTAATCTCTTTTGTGCCATGAATACTAAGATCCGAATGATTCAAAGGAATAGTCTATAACTTGACATAAAGACATAAATACTCAAGCATACCAACAAACAATCCTACCTTTCAAAATATAGATGCTAAAGAACGGTATCCCTCCAAAATCATATGGCCTTGTCATGCTCCATCTTCTTAACACAAAATATTTATCATGCACAACCCCGATGACAAGCCGAACAATTGGTTCATACTTTTTAACGTGCTTCAATTTTTTTCAACTCCCACACAATACATAAGCGCAAGCCATGGATATAGTACTATGGGTGGAATTGAGTACGATTGTAGAGATAAATATGGAGAAGACAAAAAGGAGAAAGTCTCACATCTACGAGGCTAATCAGCGGGCTATGGAGATGCCCATCAATTGATGTCAATGCAAGGAGTAGGCATAACCATGCAACGGATGCACTAGAGCAATAAGTGTATGAAATCTCAAAAATAAAACTAAGTGGGTGTGCATCCAACTTTCTTGCTCATGAAGACCTCGGATATTTGAGGAAACCCGTCATTGAAATATACAAGCCAAGTTCTACAATGAAAAATTTCCACTAGTCATATGAAAGTGAAATCATAAGAGACTCTATATGAAAAAACATGGTGCTACTTCAAAGCACGCGTGTGGAAAAGGATTGTAACATTGCCCCTTCTCTCTTTTTCTCTCATTTCTTTTTTTCTCTTTTTTCATTTTTCCTTTTTCTTTCTTTTCTTATTTTTTTGCTGGGCTCTTTTTGGACTCTTCTTTTATTTCCTCACTAGGGACAATGCTCTAATAATGAATAATGATGATCATCACACGTCTATTTACTTACAACTCAAAATTACAACTCGATACTAGAACAAAATACGACTCTATATGAATGCCTCTGGCGGTATACCAAGATGTGCAATGATCTAGCATAACATGTATTAAAAATGATGAACGGTGGCTGAGCCACAAATACCATGTCAGTTATATGATCATGCAAAGCAATATGAAAATAATGATGTCTGTCATAAAAATGGAACGGTAGAAGTTGCATGGCAATATATCTCGGAATGGCTATGGAAATGACATGATAGGTAGGTATGGTGGCTATTTTGAGGAAGATATAAAGAGGCTTATGTGTGATAGACGTATCATATCATGGGGTTTGGAAGCACCGGCGAAGTTTGCACGACATCTCGAGGTGAGAAAGGGCGATGCACAGTACCAAAGAGACTAGCAAATTGCGGAAATTTGAGTCGGTATAATCCATGGACTCACATTAGTCATAAAGAACTCACATACTTATTCCAAAAGTTTATTAGCCCGCGAAGCAAAGTACTACTACGCATGCCCCCGGGGGGATAGATTGGTAGGAAAAGACAATCGCTCGTCCCCGGCTGCCACTCATAAGGAAGACAATCAATAATAAATCATGCTCCAACTTGTTAGCACGACGAGAGACCATACGTGCATGCTTCGGGAATCACAAACCTTAACACCAATATTCTTACTGAACCACAATAATCCACTAGTACCTCCCACATATCACCATATTTGTATCACAAAACTATTGCAAGGAATCAAACTTATCATATTCAGTGATTTACATGAAAGTTTTTATTATATCCCTCTTTAATACCTATCATATTAGGACAAAATTCATAACGCGTGCAGGTTTCCATTACTATTTATCAAACTCTCAAAATAATATAAGTCAAGCATGAGAGTGCAACTATTTTTTTAAAACATAACCACCACCGTGCTCTAAAAAAATATAAGTGAAGCACTAGAGCAATTGCCTAGCTCAAAAGATATTCTAACAAATCACGAATAATGTGTGTCCCTCTCAAAAAGGTGTGTCCAGAAAAGATGATTGTGGCAAACTAAAAAGCAAACAAAACAAAGAGTCATATAATACATGACGCTCCAAGCAAAACTCATGTCATGTGATGAATAAAAATATAGCTCCAAGTAATTACGAATGGTTGGTAGACAAAAGAGGGGATGCGATCCAGGGCATCCCCAATCTTAGATGCTTGGGTGTCCTTATATATTTCCTTGTGGTGCCATGGGCATCCCCAATCTTAGGCTCTTGCCACTCCTTATTCCTTCATAGATCGTGATCTCACTCAAAACTTGAAAACTTCAGCACACAAAACTCAACCAAAACCTTTGTGAGATCCATTAGTATAACAACCAAATCACAAACTTTAGGTACTATTGTAAACCCATTAATATTTTATATTGCATAATACTATGGTATTATAACTTCACCATGGCTTATC
>NC_041393.1:499914879-499925516 GCF_002162155.2 Triticum dicoccoides | reverse complement strand
ATAATCCATAGATTCATCAAATCAAGCAAATAATGCAACGTAAACAGAATCTATCAAAAACAGAACAGTCTGTAGTAATCTAAATAATGACTAAATTATGAAAAATTAGGAAACATGGGAAATTTGTATATCAATCATGTTTAGAAAATTCAAATCAAAAGCACGTTCTAGTGAATTTAAATAATTCTATTACCGGGCATAAAAGTTTCTGGGTTTTTCACAGAATCAAAGCAACTATCATCCAAATCATCCCAAAGGCTTTACTTGGCATAAGCACTAATTAAAACACAAAAACACAACCATAACAGCAGTGTAGATGTGTGCACACCAAAAAACAGAAAATAAATAAGAAAAATAAAGATAACTATTGGGTTACCTCTCAACTAGCGCTATTGGTTTACGCCCCTAGCTAGGCGTAATGCATAGTTTCAAGTGTTTTCATCTTTGGAACTCAAGTCCTTTTTAATTAAATATTCTAAAACTTTTCTCAACAAGTCTCTCTACTCTCATATTCTCCTTTCCTAGTAGGAGAACCTAAACTATTGAAAGGACTTTGTTTGGTGATAACATTCTTTACTCCACATTCTGAATCGTCGCCATAAACATCCTCATATAAAACGTATATTTCATCATCAATAGGTTCCCTGGCCATTTCCTCAAAATGATCATTACTAAATCCCTTAACAATTCCCTTAGCGGTCCACTCCAATTTATCACAAGTATGGTGGTACAAAGTTTTAAGTTCCAGCATAAGGAACTCTCCTTCTAAGATTTTCACTGCAAGCAAAATAGTCTTCAGATTCCAAACTACTTATAGTGTCTTTATCATGGAGGATTTCTTGTATTGGAGGATTCTCAAAATTTACTCTATAATAGGAACAAAATGCTCTCGCTTCTCGAATTATATAATCAAATTCACGCATAAGAATGAAAGTAGCTTTAAAATTTAGGATCATGGATATTGGGAAGTTCATAAATATCTTTTGTAGGGATGGATGCATATGCATGAATTGTCTTTCTAACCTAAACACTAGCATGGCAATAGCATCAACATAGCAATTTGTTTTATCAAGAATATACCCTCTTATTATTGGTATAACTCCCGCGCAATCAAAGAATTCCTAAATAATATTATTCCCAATAGTATTTTTGTTCCCCACATGATATATTTTAGTTTTAAGATTTGTGGGATTGCTAGCTTCCGGAGGATCATGATTGAGATCAACAGATTTAAGCTTTTCCTCAAGGGATTCATTAGTAATATCCTCATAGCACTTTCAAGAATAACTTTATCAAATCCTGACATGATAGCAACTTCAAATAAGCAAGCAAGCAAGCAAAAGGGAAAATATATTTTTGTTTTTGTGAAAATGTTTTACAAGTGGGGGAGATGAAAACGAGAGGCAAATGGCAAATAAAGTAAATGCAAGGAGATGAAAGTTTATGCGATGGTACTTGATGGATGTTGGTGATGTCTCCTCGGCAACAGCAACATAATTTTTTCCTGCTACTTGTGAGCTGCGTTGTGATTTCCTTGAAGAGGAGAGGATGATGCAGTACTGTAGAGATAAGTATTTCTCTCAGTTAAGAACCAAGGTTACCAATCTAGTAGGAGAACTATGCAACACCTCGTGAACAACACCTACACACAAAATAACAAATACTTGCACCCAACGCAAACAAGGGGTTGTCAATCCCTTGGTGGTTAATTACAACTATCAAATATTGTAGTGATATATAGATGAACAAAAACACACACTAAAAGTAAAGGTAAATAAATTGCAACCATGTTTTTTGGGGTTTTTAATATATGATAAAGACAGACCCGGGGGCCATAGTTTTCACTAGAGGCTTCTCACTTGAACATAGCATACGGTGGGTAAACAAATTACTGTTGGGCAAGTGATACAAAAGTGAATAATTACGATGATATTCAAGGCAATGATCATATATATAGGCATCACGTTCGAGACAAGTAGACCGACTCCTGCTTGCATCTACTACTCTTACTCCACAGATCGACCGCTATCCAGCTTGCATCTAGAGTATTAAGTTCATACAGAACGGAGTAACGCCTTAAGAAAGATGACATGATGTATACAAAGTAAACTCAATTAATATGAGTAAACCCCATCTTTTTATCCTTAATGACAATGATACAAGTACTTGTCATGTCCCTTTATGTCACTGGGATTGAGCAACGCAAGATTGAACCCATCACTAAGCACCACTCCCATTGCAAGATAAATCAATCTAGTTGGCCAAACCAAATCAATAGATTGGAGAGAAATACAAAGCTATAATAATCATGCATATAAGAATTCAGAAAAGACTCAAATAATATTCATGAATAATCTGATCGTAAACCCACAATTCATCGGATCCCAACAAAGGCACCACAAAAAGGATTACATCGAATAGAACTCCAAGAACATCGAGGAAAACATTGTATTGAAGATCAAAGAGAGAGAAGAAGCCATCTAGCTACTAGCTATGGACCCGTAGGTCTGTGGTAAACTACTCGCACACTATCGGAAGGGCAAAAATATTAATGAAGAGCCCCTCCATGATCGATTCCCCCTCCAATAGAGTGTCAGAAAAGGCCTCAAGATGGGATCACACGAGAACAGAAACTTGCAGCGGCGGAAAAAGTATTTTGGGTGGCTCTCTGATGTATTCAGAATATTTGGGTATTTATAGAGCTGGAATTAGGTTAGGAAGTTCCACGAGGGGGTTAATCCCAAAATGATATATAATTGCATAATAAACATCCAAGATTGATATTTTAATAGATTGGAACAACCAGAAATTATAGATACGTTGGAGACATATCACCCTCCGCTTCTTAACTTGAAAACTTAGTATAGTTGTAGTGGTGGCATGAATATTATGCAAGTGTTAGTGAAGCACAGATTATCAACTCAAAGCTCTAACTCAACTAGATAAAATAATATGGTAGCACTACTACTTCTTGAGCTTGCGTTGGTTTTTCCCTTGAAGAAGAAAGGGTGATGCAGCAAATTAGAGATAAGTATTTCCCTTGGTTTGAGAACCAAGGTATCAATATAGTAGGAGGAACACCCAAGTCACCCAATGCGATAAAGGGGTTGTCAATCCCTTCATGGTTACTGATACGTCTCCAACATATCTTTAAATTTTTATTGTTCCATGCTATATTATCATTCTTGGATGTTTTACAATCATTTTATAGCAACTTTGTATCATTTTTTGGGGCTAACCTATTGACATAGTGCCCGGTGTCATTTGTTGTTTTTTGCTTGTTTTTTACTTCGCAGAATATCCCTATCAAATGGATTCCAAACACAGGAAACTTTTTGGAGTTTTTTTTGGACCAGAAGACAACTTGGCATCCAAGGAAGTGCACCAGGGGAGGCCCGTGGGGCCCATAAGACACCAGGGCGTGCCCGAGGCCCCTGGTGCGCCCTGATGAGTTGTGGGGTCCACGGGGGTCTCCTCCACCGCCTCTCAGCTCTATAAATACCCAAATATTCTAGAAAACCTAGGGGAGTCGACGAAATACAATTCCAGCCGCCGCAAGTTCCAAAACTATGAGATCCAATCAAGAGCCCTATTCCGGCACTCTGCCGGAGGGGAAGACGATCACGGAGGGGTTCATCATCCTCATTGGTGCTCCTCCGATGATGCATGAGTAGTTCACCATAGACCTACGGGTCCGTAAGAAGTAGCTAGATGGCTTCTTCTCTCTTTTCGATTCTCAAACAATGTTCTCCTTGATGTTCTTGGAGATCTATTTGATGTAATGACTTTTTGCGGTGTGTTTGTTTTGATCCGATGATGTTCGAGTTTCTGATGAGTTCTATCCATGAATATTATTTGAGTTCTTGATCTCTTATATGCATGATTGTTATAGCCTCATATTTCTTCTCCGAATATTTGGTTTAGTTAGGCCAACTAGGTTGATTTTTCTTGCAATGGGAAGAGGTGCTTTGTGATGGGTTCAATCTTGCGGTGTCCTCACCCAGTGACAGAAGGGGTAGCAAGCACATGTATTGTTGCTATTAAGGAAAAAAGATGGGGTCTATTCCTACATGAATAGATCTTGTCAACATCATGTCATCGTTCTTATTGCATTACTCTGTTTCTCCATGAACTTAACACACTTGAAGCATACTGTATAGTGGTTGATGAGTGGAGTAGTAGTAGTAGATGCAGAATCATTTCGGTCTACTAATCTTGGACGTGATGCATATATACACGATCATTGCCTTGGATATCGTCATGATTATTTGATCTTCTATCAATTACCCAACAACAATTTGTTTACCCACCGTATGCTATTTTCTCGAGAGAAGCCACTAGTGAAACCTATGACCCCTGGGTCTATCTTTTATTATATTGCTTTCAGATCTATCTTTTATCGTTTTGTTTTCCGATCTATTATTCCAAAAACACAAAAATACCTTGCTGCACTTTTTTTTGCATATTTTATTTTGTGTTCTTATGCGATCTATTAATCCAAACTCATATAATTTAATCTATCTTCTTACCAAGGAGGGATTGACAACCCCTCTTACGCGTTGGGTTGCGTGGATTTGTTCTTTGTGTGCACGTACTTTTTACATAGTGTCAGATTTCGGGTTCCGCAAACCCTTGAGAGGTTCGAACTCTTGGGTGCGTGCGGAGATCTCAACTTGCCTAGCCTGCCTACTCGCTAATCTCACAGCCTAGCGCGACGAGCTTGATGGGAAATGAAGACACAACAGTTTACACAGGTTCGGGCCACGTTGCGGTGTAAAACCCTACCCTACTTTGTGGTGGATTTGCCTCGAGAGGCTGAGGAAGAACTAGTACAGTGGAGAACATCCTCAGGAGGCGTGTTCTTGAGCTCAAGTGAGCTGGTGAGGTGGTGATGGTGGAATGGATCCGATCCTCTCTGTTGGTGGTGGCTAGGTCCTATTTATAGTGGCCTTGGTCCTCTTCCCAAATGTAGGCGGGAAGGGATCCCATAACGGCCAAATTGGAAGGGAGACATAAAGTACATCCTATCCTGACTAAAGTGGTCTTCACCTGCAAAAGCCGCTGGTCGTGACGCTGCGGTGGGATCGGTGGTGACCTCCGTCCTGCCGTCCTAGCGGTCTCGGTCTTTGCACCAGAATGGAAACCTTTGGTTGATTCCTCAGGACTCCGCGCCTGTTGCTTGCCTCCTTTGCACCGAAGAGGAAACTGGTACTCTGCACCCGCTGGTGCCCGCCTGGCGCCCGCCTAGCCTTGGTCGTCATAGCTCACATCAGCCGAACCTCGCGAGGTGAGCCTTGCATAGAAATCTCCGCTCCTCGGGAGTCAGCCTGAGGGGGCCAATCCCCTTGGAGGTCTTAGTGTCGTCCACCTCGCGAGGCTTGTCCCCTCGCAAGGGTCTTGAGTTTTTGGTGCTGAAGCTGGGCCGTACCAAGCCGTCGATGGAGCCACGCCGTGGGCCGCAGGCAGGCAAGTCTCGATACCCCCGTATCCAGAATGCCGACAGTAGCCCCCGGGCCCAACGCGCGCTCAGACTTGGCTTCTAGGTGAAGCCAAAGGGCAAGTGCGGAGCACCGCAGGCCCTAACCCCGTGCGGCCTTGGACGATGCGTGATGATTGATGGGACGTGGGTGTCTCCACTTCCCCATGCTGCCTTGAAATCCGCCAAGCCTGGCAGCTGCCCGTTGCTAGAGTAGTCCGCCCCTTGTAGATTGTCGTGCTTGGCCTTGGCTACTTCTCTTCCCAACTTGCAATCCTTCTTGCAGATCCGGCATCCGTGTTGCTCCCCCTCCTTGCTTTCGCCATGGCCCCACAACAGGGGAAGAAGAAAGGGAAGCCGCATGCTCACTACTAGAAAAAGGGCTATAGATGGGATTGACACTAATGGCGCACCAGACAAGCGGTGCGCCATTAGTATATACTAATGGCGCACCACCTTCTGATACGCCATTAGAGTTGAAACTACTAATGGCGCACCTGGCCCAAGGTGCGCCATTAGTATCAATTTTTTTTGAACTAGTGCGCCTGTCCAAACATACTAATGGCGCATCCAGACTCAGTGCGCCATTACTAGTTGTAACTAGTAATGGCGCACCTGTCGGAAAGTGCGCCACTAATGTTGTTTTTTTATTATATTTTTTATTCCTTTTTTTGCAAAACTACTAATGGCGCACTGTTCCACCGTGCTCCATTACTAGTTTAAACTAGTAATGGCGCACTGTGGAACAGTGCGCCATTAGTATGTTTTTTTGCAAAACTACTAATGGCGCACCACCAGAAGGTGCGCCATTAGTAACCTGGATTACTAATGGCGCATTTAAAGTTGGTGCGCCATTAGTAAGTGGGCAGCAACAAGATATTTTGGACAGCCTCTCCTACCCACACTCACTTTCTCCCCACTTCATTCTCTCCACCTCCTCCTTGTCTCGGGCGCCTCCTCTTTTTCACCTCATTTCCAACATAGATTCATTCAAATTAAGTGGTTAAATTACCTTGTTTTGATACGTAAGTAAGGGGGGAAGCTATATTTATGTTGTTCTCCCTACAACAATGTGCACATGCACTTTTTATGGCCTAGCTAGATCTATGTATGTTCGTGGTGTTGCATATGTTTGTGGTGTTGCATATGTGTTTGTATTTGGAGGTGTACCGGTATTTGAAATGCGATAGTTGCCAATATTTTGCCGGAATGTTGATTCATTTCCGTTTCGGCGAGAATTTTGGCATTAAGCATTCTTTTTGGTCCTATTTTTAGGGAAAGTCATGCCAAATTTTTTCTTGGTTCTAAAATATCGTTTTGCTCTACCCTGCAGGCGACCATGGTCCGCACGATGACCGAAGACATCGTGAATAGGTTTTTGAGGTCCGCGAAGGCCGAGATGCTTCAAAAGAACGAGACGGAGATAAGATGTCCATGTCGAAGATGCAAGCTGAAGAGCCTTATTGCGGACCCGGATTCCGGGCAGGTGCGGGACCACCTGCTCTTGTGTGGTTTCATGGATGGCTATCGGTGGCAAGGTGATGAAGATGACTACGAAGTCGTCCATGGGGGCCGGGCAAGAAATGAGGAAGGGCAGCAAGACAACCACCGTGGCTTGGGCGGGCGAGAAGACGAAGAATCCCCAGGAGATGATCACGACGGTGATGCTGTACACAGTCATCATGTAGAAGATGCAGGACATGATGATGAGGAAGATGCCAAAGCAGACGACGGGCATGATCATCAAGATGATGATGCCAGGGGAGCAGACGACGCTGGACCATCGATGGGCTGGGTGCATGACCCTCATATTCAAGAGCTGCTTCTCAAGCAGACGGATAACGCAAGAGCTGCCGCCCGAGAGAAAGCCAAGATGGATCAACTTGAGTTAGACGCGGTTACTCCATTGTATGAAGGATGCAGGCCCGAGGATACCCGCCTGAAAGTAACGCTCATGGCTCTGGAGATGAAGGTAAAACACAAAATGACCGACGCATGCTTCGACGAGAACATGTCATTCTGGCACGAACGTCTTCCCAAGGGGAACAAGTGCCCGACCAGTTTGGAGGAGGCGAAGAAAATCGTGTGTCCTTTGGATTTACCGCACGTGAAATACCATGTGTGCATGAACAATTGCATCATTTATCGGGACGAGCACGCGGAGTCTACCATATGTCTGGTGTGCGGCGTCACTCGATACAAGAAGAGGAAGAAAGCTCCTCGAAAAGTGGTGTGGTACTTTCCGATCACTCCTCGTCTGCAGCGGTATTTCGCGGACCCTAAGGTAGCAAAGCTCCTGCGTTGGCACGCGGATAAGGAGGAGAAGAAGCAAGAAGATGACGCAAATGATCCAGAGATAGATAAAAAAAGACAAGATGCTGAGTCACCCTAAGGATGCGAGCCAGTGGCAAGCGTTGAACTTTGAAGACCTAGAATTTGGGAACGATCCAAGGAACATCGTGCTGGGCGCGAGCACCGATGGAGTCAATCTGTTTGGCAGCCAGAGAAGCACACATAGCACCTGGCCTGTGTTTGTGTGGATGTACAACCTTCCCCCCGGTTGTGCATGAAGAGGAAGTACATTCACATGAGCATGCTAATTGAAGGACCGAAACAACCAGGGAACGACATCAATCTGTATCTGGGGCTGCTGAAAGAGGAGCTTGACACGCTGTGGAAAACGCCAGCCAATACGTGGGACGCCGCAGAGAAAGAATATTTCCCAATGAGAGCCGCACTGCTCACGACGGTGCACGACTATCTCGGTTACGGATATCTCGCGGGGCAGGTAGTCCACGGATTTTGTGGATGCGTAAGGTGCATGGATGACACAACGTATCGCCAGCTAGATAGAGATCCCGGGTCTTCGAGAACCGTGTTCATGGGACATCGAAGGTGGCTTCGCGATGATGACCCGTGGAGGAAACGCAAGGATCTGTTCGATGGTGAAATCGAACCCCGAAAACGCCCGTGTACGAGGAGCGGCGAGGAAATAGACAAGCTGTTGAAAATTTGGAAAGACTGCCCACTGCCGGGAAAGAAGCAAAAGGCGCCAGAGCCGGGAAAGAAGCGAAAGGCGCCAGAGCCGCTGCTGAAGGTATGGAAAACGAGGTCTGTTTTCTGGGACTTGCCGTACTGGAAGATCCACCGTGTGCCTCACAGCCTTGATGTCATGCATATCACGAAGAACGTGTGCGAGAGTCTGCTTGGTACCCTGCTCAACATGCCATAGAGGACCAAAGATGGGCCGAAAGCAAGGGCAGACTTGAAATCAATGGGCATCAGGCAGGAGCTTCATGCTAATGATGATGATGATGATGATGAGGCGAAGTAGGACACAGAAAGTCGTCGCAAAGGCAAAAAGGCCAAGAAGACCGGAAATGACTACCCTCCCGCGTGCTTCACTCTAAGTCAGGAGGAGATCGAGCAGTTTTTCACCTGCCTCCTAGGAGTAAAACTTCCTTACGGTTACGCGGGGAAGATAAGAAGATACCTAGACCCAGCGAAGCAGAAGTTCAGTGGGATAAAGTCTCACGACTGTCACGTGCTGATGACGCAGATACTTCCAGTTGCAATCCGTGGGATCATGGACGCGCACGTCCGTGAAATGCTATTTGGCCTATGCAACTTTTTCGACGTCATCTCTTGGAAGTCGATTGGCGTGAGGCAACTCAGAATGCTACAGGAAGAGATCGTGGTGATACTATGCGAGCTTGAGATGTACTTCCCGCCCGCATTCTTTGATGTTATGGTGCATCTGCCGGTCCATATAGTGGAGGATATCATCCAACTCGGGCCGGCGTTCCTGCACAGCATGATGCCGTTCGAAAGGATGAATGGTGTCATCAAAGGATACGTTCGCAACATGTCACGTCCAGAGGGAAGTATAGCCAGGGGCTTTCTGACCGAAGAGTGCATCTCCTACTGCACGAATTATCTAGGCATCGAGAACCCCGTTGGTCTGCCCGTCAATAGGCACCTCGGCAGGCTCGCTGGATGGGGTCACCGTGAGGGTCGCCGCGAAATGCATGTCGACTTAGAGGGTCGACTCGCCGACTTTGAAAGAGCAAACCTAGTCGCGCTACAACACATAGACGTGGTCGATCCTTGGGTGGTAGAGCACAAAACCTTTATTAAGAAGACGTACAATGACCGAGGCCAACAGAGGACGGACGGAGATATAATCAAAGAGCACAACTCATGTTTCACGCGTTGGTTCAAGCAGAAGCTTCTGTCGTACCCTTTACATGAGGATTCTTCCGCGGAAGAACAACTCATATTCGCCTTGTCACAGGGAGCCGAGCACAACCTGATGACCTATGAGGCGTACGATATCAACGGCTACACATTCTACACCGAGGCCAAGGACATGAAGAGAGATGGTTATCAGAACTCCGGGGTAACGATGGAATCCTACACCGGTAATGACAAGGACAGATACTACAGAAGGATCGAGGAGATCTGGGAGCTGAGCTACACTGGAGAGAAGGTCCCGATGTTCCGTGTTAGATGGGCGAAGAGCATCCTAAAAGAAGACCGGTATTTCACCACCATGGTTATACCCGAAGCCAAATCCAAGACCGCGGGCGCAAACGTCACCGCGAAAAATGAGCCATGGGTACTGGCTTCCCAAGTTGACCAATGCTTCTTCATTACCGACCCGTCAAAGCCCAGTCGTGTTGTCGTGAGGAGAGGCAAAAGGAAGATCATCGGAATAGATGGAGTAGCCAATGAGCAAGACTTCGACAAGTACGGCGACCCGAGGATCGAACATGATGACGATGATGAAGTAGCAGCATACACCACAAGAAGAAGCAGGACCACCCTACCTAAAGGACGTCCATTCCATAGAAGAACTCCATTTGCGAAAAAGAAGGGCAAGAAGATTGTGAACAGATAGCTAGCTAAGATCGATTGTATTTAAATCGTAGCCTTCATTTCTCGATTGTATTTCATGGGCACTTTTTGAACTATCATGAATATTTTTAAATTTCATGGACACTCGATCTCGACCCCCCTCCATCTCGATCGCTATCCCACCTCGCCAGATCCGGTCCCCCTCGCCGCCGAGCACCCCCCGGTCCACCGGCCGCCGCCGCCGACCCCCCGCACCCTCGATTCCCCTACTCAACCGCCGCCGCTGACCCCCCGCACCCCTCCC
>NC_041393.1:499904080-499914539 GCF_002162155.2 Triticum dicoccoides | reverse complement strand
CTCCACCGACATTACTGTTTGATGATATTTAAAAAAAATATTACTGTCTTATAAAAAAATATTACTGTTATCATTTAAACAAGTTTGAACATATTTAAACACAAATAAGTATCAAACAACATTTTAAATGCATAAAAAAATTGTGGAGCCTGGGAATCAAACCCATGACCTCCTGGTGTGAGAACTGGCTGCTGACCAGTCGAGCTAGTAGAGGGAACTTGATGTGGATCAGGTCAGGTGGAAGATAACCTGTTGGCTCGAGCAGAAATAAAAAAAATACTAATGGAGCACCAGGGTGAGGTGCGCCATTAGTATGGATGTACTTATGGCACACCGAGGGGTGGTGCGCCATTAGTATTGTGCCGCCCCCATCCATATTTCCTCCCTGGCCCAAACCTATCCCCTCTCTGTCCCTCGCCCTCGCCCTCGATCCCCTTCCCCTCTCCTCTCTCGACGCCGCTGCCCCGCCGCCTCGACGCCGCCCCGACGCCGCCTCGACGCCTCGACGCCGCCTCGACGCCCCGACGCCGCCTCGACGCCTCGACGCCGCCCCGACGCCGCCTCGACGCCGCTGCCCCGCCGCCTCGACGCCCCTATGCAGGTAGCTTTACCTGAAAAAAATGGTGAATTTAATTTCCCTAAATCAGCCGGCCTCACTTCAGTCATCGAGCAACATCAACTTCCCCCCAACACAGTTACCATTTTTTAACTGTACATGGTTGTTCTCTCTGAAAAACACTAGTAGGCCTTGGAAGCGGTTGTGTATAATTCAGTAGTTACATAGTTTATAGTTTCTGAATTTCTCAAATCTGGTTCTTTCTGTTTGTGTTTTGACTATTACGTATAGTTTCAGCAGTTAGCCATTGCGATTAAGGAATATACTTTGAGAAGAACAAACACCAGTTATAAAAATTGTTTCATTGCACCGTCAATGACGGGTGAGATGGCAACACCCATGGAGTTCATTTGGTTCAATTTCTATAGTGCAGTTAAGAGTATTAGTGCTTACCGTTATTGAGTAAAAAAGGAAAAGACAAGCAATGTGAAAGAATCAGATTACGTGTGGTAGAGAGAAGTTCCTTCATTTTTTTCTAAGTGCACTGCAGTACTTGTTCCTTTGTGCACCATAAGTAAAACTAGCTAATTTTATGAAAATGTATCATGTCACTGTCCGTGACTCTCTCTTTTTAAGTCCACGTTCTGTTGGTGGCTCGGTTAACTCCTAGGGTTTTAGCAGTTATGTATAAAAAACATAGAAAAGCCCGGCGGAATTAAATTTGGATTTTCTGCATTTAACTAAAAACCCATAAAGAGTACAGTTCATTATTGAATAAAATGAAATGGCAGTTTATTTAGAAATTTGGAGCAGTTGTTTTATGGTTTTTTAGCACAAAAAGTCTGATTATATAAGCAAAAACAATTGTTAGCTTTTAGATGTTGTGGTGGTTCACTTGGGGGTATGTGTAGCAGTTAGCAAAAACAGAGGACTAAAGTGCTCTGTTTTGGCAAACCAGTGCATGCATGCCTTTTTTCTTCTTCATTTTTTTTCACTGACGACGAATGCTGGCAACTCGACAGCAGCTAGCTAGCAGGTGTTCCTTTACAAGCATAGTAGAGCATAGTATGGATTCTAATGTTCAACTCTGACTAAACAGGTTCTGCAAACGGTCTTTTACTGCACTTGACTGAAGAAGTAGGTGTCTGCTATATCCTGCACTTGAGGTGAGTTGTGTTCTCAGGTTTACATTGCAATGGGCACTCTTTCTTGTAAACACAAATTCAGATTTATATACTATATGCTGGCATGACTGTTTTTATTAGGCAGGACAGTGCAGTAGTTGATGTATCTTGGGTTGATTATAAAGTTGCTTGGGTTTAATATTACCCAGCATGATGATGTATCAATGTAGCGTTAGCATATGATCCAAGTGCTAGTACTACTAGTAAATAGCTAATACAGTTAATGAAGAAGAAAAAAAACTGCTAGTACAGTTAATGAAGAAGAAAAAAAACTGCTACTACTGCTAGTAAATAGCATCAGACTGAATGTCTTTTATATATGGCCAATACAGTCTGATGGACAATACAGTTATTGAAGAAGAAAAAAAACTGCTAGTATTGCTAGTAAATAGCATCAGACTGAATGTCTTTTATATATGGTACTGCTAGTAAATAGCTTCTTCTATATACTAATTTGCATCAAAGTGTAGAACAAAGCATCAGACTAAATAACTAACAGTGGGTAATTAACCTAACTATTCATTTTCCCTTAGGTTAATATTAAAAATTTCAGTGTATATGTATTTGAAAATGATTGCTGCTAGATGTTAATTTGCTGGTACTAGCTAGAATTTGGCACTGAAAAGCAAAAGCAAAAGCTAATTAACTGCTGGGTAATAGCACTGGTACTAGGTAGCTAAAATATGTGTTCTGAAACACTGAGAGCAGAAACACTTACTACATACATATGCTCAAGAAACACTTACTAACCAGAAAAGGTTTTGACTTGAAATGTTAATAGCACAGAGAGCACCACAAGTTAAACACCTCAATCTGTTAGTATTTGTCTGCATTTTCTCACATTCTTCTTGTATCTGATCCAGTATTGCTTGTAGTGGTTTGTCCAAAATGTTGAATGATACTGCTTGGAGATGCATATATTGTTTCACCTCTTCACATGCCAATGTATTTTCCATGTTGTGATGGAGGCCTTTTTTGCCTTGTCCACCCGAGAGGCCCTTGAGTTTGCTGGAATGTCGATTAACTTCCGTTCCAGCAAATTCGGGTACTCCATATGTCCTATTTTCAGCAAAGGTCATGCTGAAATTTTCCGTGAATTTTAGCATGACTTTGCTAAAAATAGGACATATGGGGTACTTGTGACTAATGCATGGGCCGGGGTACTTGTGACTAATGATGAAAGCTTAGGCTTTTAGGGTGCCTCAATGTCGAAATACCCTCAATGATAACAACTTAGCTTTTAGGATGCCTCGGTGTCGACAAACCCTAAATGATGAGACCATGATCTTGTTCCTTGACAATAACCAACTTTTTGACCAAACTTTGTTCCTATTTAGAGAGAAACATGGCCAACAACGATGAGGCCGGGGGTTCGGGCGGCAAGGCATTCTGGGAGCTGTCCCAGGAGATGGAGGAACAACCTCACTTGTATGAGGACGCCGCCTTCCCCACCGATCCTGAGACCACTGATGGTACCGCCGAGGATGACCCCACTGATGCCACCACTGATGGAGCCGCCGAGGATGCCACCACTGATGATGGCGGCGCACACACAGATGGTAGCGAACCGAAGAGGCAACGGAAGGACCGGCGCCCGACCGTGCTCCGCACCCTCAAGGAGGAAGTTACTGAAGTGGACTCTGACGGGAATCCAACGGCGCCCGAACGAATAGTCAAGTGGTACTCGCTCAACACCGAGAACCTGAGGCATCCTGACCGAGGGAATTTGCGCAACCTCCTCTTCACGAAGCTGGACGAACAATACAAGTTCCCCGCTGAATTTGAAAACACAAGCCTCAAAGGGAATAAAGTGAACAATGCTGCCCTCACGAAGATGAGAAAGGCCCTGTCTACTTGGAAAAGCAATGTGAAGAGAATGATCGAGAAAGGTGAGAGTTATGAGAAGATCAAGGAGAAAAATCCTTCGATCACCGAAGATGACTACAACGACTGGAAGATCAATTGCTCGAGCACCGCAAACTCCCAATCAAGTCAGTGGGGGAAAGAAATACGGGAGCTAAACTTAGGTGAACACACACTCGGTCCCGGCGGTTACAGAGTGGCGGAGCCTATATGGGACAAGGAGGAGGCGGACCGTGCCGAGCAAGGCCTACCGCCCCTCTTCGATAAATACGGTGACAAGCAGACCATGAACTTTGTCAGGGCCCGGTACAAGAAGGACCCGAAAACAAAGGAGCTTACCACGGATCCGAAGACCAGGGCGCTTGAGCTTGTTCTGGTAAGGAATACACCCCCGCGTAATTAGCTCCATATGGTTGCATTCTAATTAATGAAGCCAAATTTCTAAATGGTTCACATTCCTTCCGCAGGCGACTGAAAGCAGTAGCGCGGGGTCGACTAAGAGCAACCCTTGGGACACCACTCTAAATAGGGCGTTGAATGTAATGAAGAACACAGATAAGCTCAGTAAGCCGACGTCAGCTGGTCGTGTGGCCGGCAAAGTCTTGTCGACAAAATGGTCGTCATACTATAACAATGGTGGGCGAAAGGAGAAAAAGACCAGCTCGGAAAGCCAGGCGCGCGAGGTTCAAGAACTCAAGGCATAGGTGGCGCGGATTCCGGAGATTGTCCAAGAGCAAGTGCAACAACAACTCGGAGCGACGATGACCGCCATTGTGCCTACCTTGATCGAGGGGTTGAGTGCGTGGATTGCGGGCGGCCAACAGGGGCCGCCCCCGATTCCTAGCTTCACGGCCAGCAACTCGCAGAATGCGATGGCGGGGCCATTGGTGTCTCCGGTGGAGGCGGCATTGGTGCCTCCGACACCGGCACGGGAGCTTAATGCACCCGGGTGTACACAGGCCGACACCTCTGCAGCAAGCGGCCCCTCCGTCAACTGCACGCCCGCCGTTGGCGGTGCCTCGACATTAGCCGAGCTCGACGCCATCATCACGGTAACTAATTAAGCCTCTCTCGCCCGAGGACTTCATCTCCTTGCCTTTGACCGGGCATCCCTGACGCCCTACGTGTTTTCGCAGGGCGCCGCCGACGTTCCGTGCACTCTCCTGCACTTCGTGAACAATGAGTTGGTTGATGTCGCCAAGGGCAAAATCGTTCAACCGGGCAACCCCTTATTCCACGGTACCCAGATGCCACCCAACTTGTTTAGGGTTCAACTGGTTCGGGTGCTGCCTGGCTGCGACGAGTTGTTTCCTCCGATTCGACCCGTCGGGGCCGATGATGATGACGTGATGACCCTCAGCGCCTGCCTGAGCTGGCCCCTGCTTTGGCCGAAGAGCCAGATTCGTTTGGGGGCGGGGGACACCACCCCAAAGACAACACCGCTAGTCGTGTCGGCGCCAAGTCGGCCCCATGGCAAGACCGCCGCAACGGTGTCGGACATCCCTATGCCACTGGATCCAAACATGCATATGGCATAGGATCAGAACGACGACGACGACGATACATTTGGCAACGTCGATCAGTACTTTGCCGATCATGGGTACGATGGCGACTTCATGGGGCCTCCTTCTCAAGAACCCAACCCAACAAAAGACGTGCGCGATCTAGCTGGTACCGCGGAGAAGCCAAGTTGCAACAGGCGTCGTCTGCCGTTCAGCTCTCAGGAGACGCCTCCAGCTGCCGACTTCACCGAGCCTCAGATAGGCGAGGTGCGAAATATTATCAGCCCCAACACACTCAAGAAGGCAGTCTGTGAGCAAAACTCGGTCCCATTACAGGAGAAGAAGAAGGAACGCAAAAGAAAGACTAACAAGGGTGTGAGCCAGCCGGCACCGAGTACGATCCGTGCTCAGGACGGGCCACCTTCACCTAAGGATATCTCGAGGAGGGTGCATGTGGTGGGTAGGGCGATGCTACCGACAAATATGCTCAATGCTGCAACCGGTGCTATGCGGAGTCTGCATGACAGTGTTCTTTCTTTGGAGAAGCGGCGTCTCAGAGAGAAGGATGTGGCATACCCGGTTTTCGCGGCCAAGGTGCCAGAGGGCAAGGGCTTTGTGGATAACTCCATCGGGCGTACGATCGTCCTGCGGTTTGATGACATCCACGCTATGTTGAACCTTCATCCGCTGCACTACACCTTCATTCGGCTATTTTCGCAGAGTATGGAGATGCGGATCATTCGCGACAAGACCCCGGACATCGTGATAGTCGACCCCTTCTACATGCGTGCCAAGATCTTGGGCAGCGCTGGGGACCGGCAAGTCGCGAGTTCTTACCTCGAAGGCGTCATTCTGGCAAACCAAGAAGGTTCTTGATGATGTTCTCCCCGGCTACGCCAAATCTGGAGGCACCTTCACCAGGCCTATTCGTAAGTATGGCAAGCACGTGTTCTCCCACAATACGAGATTCTGCTGCGTCAAGCAGCCGCCTGGCGGTCAGAAGGGTGCCTACTACGCCATCCATCACATGCGGGCGATCGTACGGGACCATCATCAACTTCTGCTACCGAGTAAACTCAAAGATTGGGCCGCGAGCGTGTCGGCAATCCAGGACGCGGACATCAGACAAGAATTCTTTCGCATCCAGTCGGAGTTTGCGGAAATCATCCATCAAAATGTCCTTCGTACCTCGGGGCAGTTCTACCTCAGAAATCAACCGTCCAACAGTGACATCGAAACAATGCTACAAATGCAGGCTGACGACGCCCGTTATTTCATGACTCCCATGATAGACGGCGGCTTCATCCATGCTCCGGTCCCTTGAGTTGAGTCGAAAGCAGTGATGCTGTGTCTAGTTCTGAAACATCGATTGGCTCATGTTGTAATTAAACTTTAATGAACTTGTAGTATGTCTCTTTGGTCTTGAGAGTCGTTCAACTTAGATGTAATCGATGCTATTAATGTCTTGCTTTTTTCTTCCGATCGTTCTGTTGCATACTTATATATTGCTTATGTATTGTCTGTGAATTGGTACTAACGTTTCATTTGGCTAGTGCATAGCGATGCTGTCGTATGTCGTGTACAAGGGTAAGGTTCCCGGAGTCTACGACGACTGGGAGGAGTGTCGGAGACAGGTTCACCGATTCAGCGGTAACAGTTACAAAGGGTACACCACTAGGGCCGAGGCCGAATCTAGATACGCCCGCTATCTAGCGGGAGAGGGGAGGGAGCGTTGGAGGAACCGGATGAAGACGAGTTTCATCGTGATGATGCTCATCGTGATGACCGCAACTCTCTTCTATGTGATGGTAGTTTAGATGATCGATATCGACTTGTAATGTGAAGACAAACTCGCTACTCGCGGTCTCGAGACTTGTAATATAATGTTCTATCTTTGTTCGGTCTTTTCAATTCGGAGACTAATATGATGAATTGTACTTGGAGACTAATCTTCTATTGTATTCGATGAATCTGTTGTTGATGTGTGTTGTCTATATTTTGTCCAATTATACATTTTGTAACCCGTGCAAAAAATAGAAAATTAAAAAATAAAAAAAACCTAATATTCATACTAATGGCGCATCACATCACAGTGCGCCATTAGTATGCCAAAGGATAGTAATGGCGCATCATTAAATAGTGCGCAATTAGTATGCCGAAGTTACTAATGGCGCATCTTGTTGTTGTGCGCCATTAGTATCCCAAAGCACCTGGGTATACATGGCCCCCTGGGAGGCATACTAATGGCGCACTGTTGTATATAATAATGGCGCATCTAAGGTCCGCCATTAGTATACCAGATACTAATGGCGCACCAGTGATGCGCCATTAGTAAAATATACTAATGGAGTGGCACTAATGGCGCACCACTAATGCGCCATTAATGGCCAAATTAGGTGCGCCATTAGTAGGCCTTTTCCTAGTAATGGCCAAATTAGGTGCACCTGGGTATACAACCCCTCTTACGCGTTGGGTTGCGTGGATTTGTTCTTTGTGTGCACGTACTGTTTACATAGTGTCAGATTTCGGGTTCCGCAAACCCTTGAGAGGTTCGAACTCTTGGGTGCGTGCGGACATCTCAACTTGCCTAGCCTGCCTACTCGCTAATCTCACAGCCTAGCGCGATGAGCTTGATGGGAAATGAAGACACAACAATTTACACAGGTTCGGGCCATGTTGCGGTGTAAAACCCTACCCTACTTTGTGGTGGATTTGCCTCGAGAGGCTGAGGAAGAACTAGTACAATGGAGAACATCCTCAGGAGGCATGTTCTTGAGCTCAAGTGAGCTGGTGAGGTGGTGAGGGTGGAATGGATCCGATCCTCTCTGTTGGTGGTGGCTAGGTCCTATTTATAGTGGCCTTGGACCTCTTCCCAAATGTAGGCGGGAAGGGATCCCATAACGGCCAAATTTGAAGGGAGACATAAAGTACATCCTATCCTGACTAAAGTGGTCTTCACCTGCAAAAGCCGCTGGTCGTGACGCTGCGGTGGGATCGGTGGTGACCTCCGTCCTGCCGTCCTAGCGGTCTCGGTCTTGTTGCACCAGAATGGAAACCTTTGGTTGATTCCTCAGGACTCCGCGCCTGTTGCTTACCTCCTTTGCACCGAAGAGGAACTGGTACTCTGCACCCGCTGGTGCCCGCCTGGCGCCCGCCTAGCCTTGGTCATCATAGCTCACATCAGCCGAACCTCGCAAGGTGAGCCTTGCATAGAAATCTCCGCTCCTCGGGAGTCAGCCTGAGGGGGCCGATCCCCTTGGAGGTCTTAGTGTCGTCCGCCTCGCGAGGCTTGTCCCCTCGCAAGGGTCTTGAGTTGTTGATGCTGAAGCTGGGTCGTACCAAGCCATCGATGGAGCCACGCCGTGGGCCGCAGGCAGGCAAGTCTCGATACCCCCGTATCTAGAATGCCGACAGTAGCCCCCGGGCCCAACGCGCGCTCAGACTTGGCTTCTAGGTGAAGCCAAAGGGCAAGTGCGGAGCACCGCAGGCCCTAACTGCATGCGGCCTTGGACGACGCGTGACGATTGCTGGGACGTGGGTGTCTCCACTTCCACATGCTGCCTTGAAATCCGCCAAGCCTGGCAGCTGCCCATTGCCAGAGTAGTCCGCCCCTTGTAGATTGTCGTGCTTGGCCTTGGCCCCTTCTCTTCCCCAACTTGCAATCCTTATTACAGATCTGACATCCGTGTTGCTCCCCCTCCTTGCTTCCGCCATGGCCCCGCAGCAGGGGAAGAAGAAAGGGAAGCCGCATGCTCCGGCTGAACCCCTGCCGGCCATGGAACCTGCTCTTGAGCGGTCAATGGTGATCAACCAAGAGAGGCTGGCCAAGGTCCGCCCAGCTCTTGCCGCCGATTCTAATGAGTGGAAGGCGATGATCGCCCGGCCTGTATCTTGGTCTGCAGGTGACATGAGCGCCACCGAGATTCCTATCCATCTTCACGCGCTCTTCGCGGGCCTGATTCCCCGTTTCTCCCCTTTCTTCAATGCCATAATCTCACACTACCAGATCCACCTGCTGCACTTGGATCCCCGCTCCATCCTCCTCCTTGTTGTCTGAACTTTCCTTTGCGAAACCATGGTCGGCATTGCTCCTTCCGTAGCCCTATTTCGCCATTTCTTCTTGCTCCGTCTGGTCGACGCCCGCCGGCGCTCGGGGTGCGTGGCCTTACAGGCTATTGCGGCGATGACCAGTTCGGGGATCGACTTCGAGATATCGCCAGATGCAAAGGGTTTCCAGAAGAAGTGGCTGTTTGTAGATGCCGACATGCGCAGGCCCCTGCTTTTGATCCCTCAAGCGCCAGTGGTGCCCAGATCCGGCTGGGGGCATGTGAAGCTTGTCGACCACCGGCTTGCCCGAGTCTGGACGCGGCTGGCCAGGCTGAAGAAGCTCGGGGTGACAATGCCAATGGTGGTGCAGGAATTCAGCAAGTGGCGCATCGCCCCGCTCCAACGCCATTCCCGCCCAATGTGGGCCTTCACCGGCACGAAGGACCCCATGAGGCTCCAAGCGCCTGCGCTGCCTTCCAAGATGCTGAGCAAGGTGCTTGAGATTCTGATGGGTGAATCTAACCCGTCACGCTTCCTGGGAATGGCTGCTTTCTGTACCAGTGCTAGAACAAAGTGGCCTTCGTTAAGCAGATGCCCCTTTTTGATGAGTGGTGGTTATGCCCGACGGGCATTAAAGGGCCTCGCGAGAATCCTATCCTCGTGGCTCCCTTGCTTCTCGACCCCGCGGCATGCGCCCCGAACGTGGAAGGAGGGGGGACATGCCACCAGGTGCCACCGAGGCGACCTCCGGAGTGAGGCGCCACCATTTTCTCAAGAGGCTGAGGCTCCTGAGGCCCCGAAGGGGCCACAAAGGGGCTGGCGCAACCCAGTGCACTTGAGGCGGCCTCCTTCGAGGCTCGAGGAAGCAACCCCGAGGTGGTTGCTGAGGGGTAGGTGCCTCCTGATGCTCCTGACGCTGCCGCCCAGGGAACCCTGCCGAGCGCTCCAGCTGCTGGGGACCGCCCCTCGAAGCCCGGCCGGCTTCGCCCGAATCTTGAAGCACTCCGCAAGAGGAAGGGGTCTTCGAGCTCCAATGGTGAGGCCTACCGGCTGCTAAAACAGAGGAAGTACATAGCTGTGGAAGAGTAAGCACCTCATTCTAGTGACTTCCTGCGCACCATGCTTTTCCCTGACCAAGGCTTCGCAGGATCCCCGTGGTGGCAAAGCCCCAAGAGAGGCATCCTCCAGGAGCTCTTGGCTCGATACTGACGCCCCGCTCCCCGTGCCCGGCTCCCGCACTAGGCATGGGCCAGGGCTAACTCCAACAGCTGATGTGCTGCTGGGGGCCTCGGACTTGAGCCTCCTGC
>NC_041393.1:499790876-499903695 GCF_002162155.2 Triticum dicoccoides | reverse complement strand
GCTGGCGATCGGGCACCCCCTGGGCTGGCTTCGTCTTCAGGCTGCAAAACTGCATCGGCCAGCTCCCGGCCGGAGGCAGGCAAGCCGCTCCGCGCCCCTCCGGCAGCTCCCAGGGCCGAAGACGGGCTTGGCCACGCATTGGAGTTCACGCGCGGGCACAGTGCTATCCGCTACGAGCTCTTTGGCGAGGCGATGCGCGTGATGATCCGGCTTGGTGGAGAACTTGCTGACCTCGATGCCCGCCTCGAGACGAAGGACCGCCGGTTGGTGCGCGAATGGCACCAGCTAAAAGTCGCCATCAATCTTGGGCAGCTTCAGCGTTATCGTGCCGATGCACGCATGCGGCTTCTCTTGCAACTTCTCGTGAGGCTTGCGCCCGCACCCTGGAGGAGGCCAGGGCTGCCGACCGTCGTTGTGAGGATGCCGAGGAGCAAGAGGGGGAGCTCTAGACTTCAAACATCGCCCTCGAGCAGGCACAATGGGCTTTCCTGGCCGCATTGCTGGGCAAAGCGCCTTACGATGAGGCAGAGCTTCTGAGATGCCAGGAAGACCTGGCGCTGGAGGCCATGGAGCATAGCCTGGCATCAGAACAGCTGGAAGTGAGGGAGCACCAGGCAGCTACGACCGAGGATACCATCGCCGCTCGAGAGGCCCGGTTCCAGCTGGAGGTTGAGGAGAGGGTGGCGAAGGCCCGTGCGGATCTGGCTGATGAGCATCGCCTGAAGCTGGAGCAGCTGGAAGCCGAGCTTGAGGGCAGGACCGCTGCCCTGAAGGTGAAGCTGGAATCTGGGAACAGCATGAGAGGGCCGCCAAGGAGGCTCAGGCCTCTTCCGAGTCTGCCTTGGCCTCTGCCCGCGCCGAACTGCTTTCCCTACAAGAGCAGGTCAAGGATGTCGCATACCTTGTAGAGAAGACCGTGAACGAAGCGAATCGCCGCGGGACGCTACAGCGCGAGCACGCATCAATGCTCCAGGATCTCAGAGTCAGAGCCAACCACGTCTTGGGCACCATCTACGACGAGAGCACTCCTCACCCGCACGAGAGCGATTACGCCAGCCGCCTCAGCTTCTTCACCAACATTGTGACCCGCCTGGAGGATCGGGTCGTAAGGGATCGCGAGCTTGTTGAGGAGAGGAGTCGGGGTCTTCTTGGATGCACATTCTCACGTGTCTTCAATCACCTTCTCAACCTCGACCCTCACTTCGACTTCAATGCTGCATTAGCCCCCGTGCCCATGGTTATTCAGGACAACCTGGCCGGGTGGGTGGATGACCATGTGCATGCCCTGGTAGCAGAATTTGCTCCGGAGGATGACGCGGTTGTGATTGCAGCTGAAGAAGACGGCACGGGTAGTGATGATGATGAGGGTGCTCACGACAATGCAAGAAGTGCGATTAGCACAGACGGAGGTGATGAAGAAGGCGCATCCAGCTAGGCCCGTGTTTCTTTTCGCTTTGACCTGTATGACAAAAACTTGAACACATCCTTGTGAGAGCATTTTTAAAGGGGGAGCCCCTTATAATGTATGAGATTATGAAATGCTATTGAAGTAGCGCCCAGAGCGCGACCCAGCAGGCCTGCGAGCTCCCAAGCAGGGTAGTTGTTATGACTTATCTTTGGCTCTGCGGGTCTCGAGTGAGCCCTGATGTCGCAACGGCGCTTTTTCTATTGAGGTGAGCCTGCTGCGGGCTCGCGAGGTTCTGAGCCTCCCGAGGGGCCTGCTGGCCTGTCCTAGTGTGCCTCATGAGGGACCAACTGCCGGACCACGGCAAGGTGCGCGCGTGGTGGCCGCATCCCTGTCACCCGAGGGGGGCCTTTGCATGCTCAGGGCTGGCCCGGTCATGGTCAATGCGCGCGTACCGCACCCAGCCCCCGCTCGCGAGGTGCTCAGGAGGGGGGGGGGGGCAGCAGGCACGAGCCCTGCTTTAAAACACGAAACGAGAAAGCGAGAAAACGCACAAGCCAAGAAAACTTTCCCCCATTTTTCTTTTGGCAAGCACACAAGATTTCAAATTCATTCCAAAAAGTCGGCAAATTGGGTACAGAAAGAGGGGCGAAAGCAAACAGCCGTGTCCGACGCCTAGCTAGTCTTTTGGTCTTCTCACCAGTGCAGAGCTAAGTGCTTCCACTGGGCGTGGGCATAGTCATTGGGGGACAGTGCCGACGGCCAGCGCGGAGCATGGCGCTTCCCCTTGGACGTGGGTGGGAGCCCCCGTGAGGCCCAAGGCGGCACTCAGGAGACTCTGGGGCGTGTACAGCCCCACTAATTATTACATGAGAGTGTCACGAGCGGAGACCTTCACATGCACGGGGCCTTGCTTCATGCCACTCGAGGAGGACCCCGCCCTGCTCGAGGACGATAGCAAGGGGCAAGTAGGACGCTGACGGCACCCTCAGCGACCGTAGGCCCTCCGCGGGGGGAAAGGGCTCGCCGGTGCCTTCCCCGGCGGGGGACCTACCTCTGAGCGGCGCCTTGCTCCTTGCAGCGCGGGGGAGGCCCTGGCCCCGGCCTCCCCCCACGCTGCTCCCAAGGCCCTTCGTCCACCTGCGGCTGGGCCGCCACCCCAGGGGCCCTGGCGGTGGCTGCGGCTTGGTTCACCTACAATCCATGGTTAGTGCAAGCGTGCTCCTGAGGCATTGGCTGTACCCAGCGGATGTTGTCGCCGAAGGCGTTGGTGGAGCCCTGTAGTGGCTCACAGAGAGCCTTGGCCTTGTGTACTTCCAGCGCCCAGCCTGGCGTGGGGGATCGGCTGGGGCTTTCTCCCGATGCATACCTTAGGTCCATTACGATGGGCATGTAGGCCTCCAGGCTGGCCATGCCTGAGTCACAGCCCGGTTGCCTTGCGCTGCTGCCCCTCGGGCCTAGCATCAGGTCCTGATGGCTGAGGGCTGGTGCCCCGGCGCGACCCCAGGGGAGGCCGCTCGAGTTCGCCCCACCCCGGGGCGGCATGGTTGAAGTAGAACGGGCTGCGTCGTGGGGTAGGCCGACATCGAGAGGCTCTTCAGGGACCCCGGGAGGGGCACGTGGGTGTAGCGTGGGTGAGTGCGTGCCCCCGCCACGACTTGCGACATGGGCAGGGCACAGAATGGTGTCGTGCCCCTGCATGCAGCATCCAGCAACTCGGCGACCCATTTCAGCAAGGCGTCATGGCCGCTCTCCGCCAACCTGCACCTCAGCAGCTCTCGAGCCACGATGACTGCAACTCACATGTTCGCCTGTTCCTGGCGAGTGTGTGGCGCTGTCGCCGTGGCGTAGCTTGAAGACCGCGCGGTGACGCGGTTGCGGCGCAGAGAGGGGAGCGGCGGCGGCCCGCGCCTCCCACGGCCGACAGAACCGGGCGGAGCGCGAGCCGTGATAGCACGGAGTGGAGATCTTCCTCGTCGGCATCCGCTGCCGGAGCGGGCCGGACAACCCAGTGCTCAACACGGGCTCTCGGGGCATCGGCCATCGCGGCGGTGGATCGATCGACAGAAGAGAGGCCCTGATGCACCCCTACCTAGCATGCTAAATGTCGGATTTTGGGTTCCTTAAACCCTTGAGAGGTTCGAACTCTGGGGTGCGTGCGGAGATCTCAACCTGCCCAGCCTGCGTACTCGCTAATCTCACCGCCTAGCGCGACGAGCTCGATGGGAAAGGAAGACACAACAGTTTACCCGGGTTCAGGGCACGTTTCGGTGTAAAACCCTACTCCTGCTTTGTGGTGGATTTGCCTCGAGGGGGTGAGGAAGAACTAGTACAGTGGAGAACAGCCTCAGGAGGCGTGTTCTTGAGCTCAAGTGAGCTAGTGAGGTGGTGAGGGTGGAATGTGTTGGGGAACATTGCAGAAAATTAAAAATTTTCCTACGGTTTCACCAAGATCCATCTATGAGTTCATCTAAGCAACGAGTCATGGGAGAGATATTGCATCTACATACCACTTTTAGATCGAGTGCGGAAGCATTCAAGGGGATGGTGATGATGGAGTCGTACTCGCCGTGATTCAGATCACCGATGACCAAGTGCTGAACGGACAACACCTCCGCATTCAACACACGTACGGGACGGGAGACGTCTCCTCCTTCTTGATCCAGCAAGGGGGAAGGAGAGGTTGATGATGATCCAGCAGCACGACGGTGTGGTGGTGGATGCAGCAGAACTCCAGCAGGGCTTCGCCAAGCGACTACGGGAGGAGGACGAGGTGTAGCAGGGGGAGGGAGGCGCCAATGCACAGGGTGCGGCTGCCCTCCCCCCTGCCCTCCTTTATATAGGCCCCCAGGGGGGACGCCGGCCCTGGGAGATTCAATCTCCCAAGGGGGCGGCGGCCAGGGGGGGGTGGAATGCCCCCCAAGGTATGTGGTGCGCCCCCACCCTAGGGTTTCAACCCTAGGCGCAGGGGGTGGGCCTAGGGGGGCGCACCAGCCCACTATGGGC
Organism: Triticum dicoccoides; assembly: GCF_002162155.2. NCBI lineage: Eukaryota > Viridiplantae > Streptophyta > Magnoliopsida > Poales > Poaceae > Triticum > Triticum dicoccoides. Next base: position 499,899,284 of record NC_041393.1, on the reverse strand, counting down.
TGGCTCCCCTCCCACTTCAGGCCATGGGGCCCTCCGGGATGGGTGGCCCCACCCGGTGGACCCCTGGGACTCTTCCGGTAGTCCCGGTACATTACCGGGTGATCCCGAAACTTTCTCGATGGCCGAAAAACCACTTCCTATATATAATTCTTTACCTCCGGACCATTCCGAAACTCCTCGTGACGTCCGGGATCTCATCCAGGACTCCGAACAACATTCGGTATGCTGCATACTCATATTCATACAACCCTACGTCACCGAACCTTAAGTGTGTAGACCCTACGGGTTCGGGAGACACGTAGACATGAATGAGACGACTCTCGGGCAATAACCAACAGCGGGATCTGGATACCCATGTTGGCTCCCACATGCTCCTCGATGATTTCATCGGATGAACCACAATGTCGAGGATTAAACAACCCCGTATACAGTTCCCTTTGTCAATCGGTACGTTACTTGCCCGAGACTCGATCGTCGGTATCCCAATACCTTGTTCAGTCTCGTTACCGGCAAGTCACTTTACTCGTACCGTAATGCATGATCACGTGACCAACCACTTGGTCACTTTGAGCTCATTATGATGATGCATTACCGAGTGGGCCCAGAGATACCTCTCCGTCATACGGAGTGACAAATCCCAGTCTCGATCCGTGTCAACCCAACAGACACTTTCGTAGATACCTGTAGTGCACCTTTATAGTCACCCAGTTACGTTGTGACGTTTGATACACCCAAAGCACTCCTACGGTATCCGGGAGTTACACGATCTCATGGTCAAAGGAAGAGATACTTGACATTGGAAAAGCTCTAGCAAACGAACTACACGATCTTGTGCTATGCTTAGGATTGGGTCTTGTCCATCACATCATTCTCCAAATGATGTGATCCCGTTATGAATGACATCCAATGTCCATAGCCAGAAAACCATGACTATCTGTTGATCACAACGAGCTAGTCAACTAGAGGCTCACTAGGGACATATTGTGGTCTATGTATTCACACGTGAATTACGATTTCCGGATAATACAGTTATAGCATGAATAAAAGACAATTATCATGAACAAGGAAATATAATAATACTTTTATTATTGCCTCTAGGGCATATTTCCAACAGTCTCCACTTGCACTAGAGTCAATAATCTAGTTACATTGTGATGAATCGAACACCCATAGAGTTCTGGTGTTGATCATGTTTTGCTCGCGGGAGAGGTTTAGTCAACGGATCTGCGACATTCAGATCCGTATGTACTTTGCAAATATCTATGTCTCCATCTTGAACATTTTCACAGATGGAGTTGAAACGACGCTTGATGTGCCTGGTCTTCTTGTGAAACCTGGGCTCCTTGGCTAGGGCAATAGCTCCAGTGTTGTCACAGAAGAGTTTGATCGGCCCCGACGCATTGGGTATGACTCCTAGGTCGGTGATGAACTCCTTCACCCAAATTGCTTCATGCGCTGCCTCCGAGGCTGCCATGTATTCCGCTTCACATGTAGATCCCGCCACGACGCTTTGCTTGCAGCTGCACCAGCTTAATGCTCCACCATTCAACATATACACGTATCCGGTTTGTGACTTAGAGTCATCCAGATCTGTGTCGAAGCTAGCGTCGACGACCCTTTACGACGAGCTCTTCGTCACCTCCATAAATGAGAAACATGTCCTTTGTCCTTTTCAGGTACTTCAGGATATTCTTGACCGCTGTCCAGTGTTCCTTGCCGGGATTACTTTGGTACCTTGCTACCAAACTTACGGCAAGGTTTATATCAGGTCTGGTACACAGCATGGCATACATAATAGATCCTATGGCTGAAGCATAGGGGATGACACTCATCTCTTCTTTATCTTTTGCCGTGGTCGGGGACTGAGCCGAGCTCAATCTCACACCTTGCAACATAGGCAAGAATCCCTTCTTGGACTGATCCATTTTGAACTTCTTCAAAATCTTATCAAGGTATGTGCTTTGTGAAAGACCTATGAGGCGTCTCGATCTATCTCTATAGATCTTGATGCCTAATATATAAGCAGCTTCTCCAAGGTCCTTCATTGAAAAACACTTATTCAAGTAGGCCTTAATGCTGTCCAGAAGTTCTATATCATTTCCCATCAGGAGTATGTCATCTACATATAATATGAGAAATGCTACAGAGCTCCCACTCACTTTCTTGTAAACGCAGGCTTCTCCATAAGTCTGCATAAACCCAAACGCTTTGATCATCTCATCAAAGCGAATGTTCCAACTCCGAGATGCTTGCACCAGTCCATAAATGGATCGCTGGAGCTTGCATACTTTGTTAGCGTTCTTAGGATCGACAAAACCTTCCGGCTGCATCATATACAGCTCTTCCTTAAGATGTCCGTTCATGAATGCCGTTTTGACATCCATCTGCCATATCTCATAATCATAGTATGCGGCAATTGCTAACATGATTCGGACGGACTTCAGCTTCGCTACGGGAGAGAATGTCTCGTCGTAGTCATTCCCTTGAACTTGTCGATAACCCTTAGCGACAAGTCGAGCTTTATAGATGGTAACATTACCATTTGCGTCCGTCTTCTTCTTAAAAATCCATTTGTTTTCTATCGCTCGCCGATCATCGGGCAAGTCTGTCAAAGTCCATACTTTGTTTTCATACATGGATTCTATCTTGGATTTCATGGCTTCAAGCCATCGCTTCTTCATAGTTCGAAGGTTCACCGTTGTCTAAGAACATGATTTCCAGGACAGGGTTGCCGTACCACTCTGGTGCGGAACGTGTCCTTGTGGACCTACGAAGTTCAGTAGCAACTTGATCCGAAGTACCTTGATCATCATCATTGTTTTCCTCTTCAGTTGGTGTAGGCATCACAGGAACATTTTCCTGCGCTGCACCACTTTCCCGTTCGAGAGGTAGTACTTCATCGAGTTCTACTTTCCTCCCACTTACTTCTTTCGAGAGAAACTCTTTTTCCAGAAAGCATCCGTTCTTGGCAACAAAGATCTTGCCCTCGGATCTTAAGTAGAAGGTATACCCAACGGTTTCCTTAGGGTATCCTATGAAGACGCATTTTTCCGACTTGGGTTCGAGCTTTTCAGGTTGAAGTTTCTTGACATAAGCATCGCATCCCCAACCTTTTAGAAACGACAGCTTAGGTTTCTTCCCAAACCATAATTCATACGGTGTCGTCTCAAAGGATTTAGACGGTGCCCTATTTAAAGTGAATGTAGCTGTCTCTAGAGTGTATCCCCAAAATGATAGCGGTAAATCGGTAAGAGACATCATAGACCGCACCATATCCTATAGAGTGCGATTACGACGTTCGGACACACCGTTACGCTGAGGTGTTCCAGGCGGCGTGAGTTGTGAAACGATTCCACATTTCCTTTAGTGTGTACCAAATTCGTGACTTAAGTATTCTCCTCCACGATCTGATCGTAGAAACTTTATCTTTCGGTCACGTTGATTCTCTACCTCATTCTGAAATTCCTTGAACTTTTCAAAGGTCTCAGACTTGTGTTTCATTAAGTAGACATACCCATATCTACTCAAGTCATCAGTGAGAGTGAGAACATAACGATATCCTCCGCGAGCCTCAACGCTCATTGGACCGCACACATCGGTATGTATGATTTCCAATAAGTTGGTTGCTCGCTCCATTGTTCCGGAGAACGGAGTCTTGGTCATTTTGCCCATGAGGCATGGTTCGCATGTGTCAAACGATTCATAATCGAGAGACTCTAAAAGTCCATCAGCATGGAGCTTCTTCATGCGCTTGACACCAATGTGACCAAGGCGGCAGTGCCACAAGTATGTGGGACTATCGTTATCAACTTTACATCTTTTCGTATTCACACTATGAATATGTGTAATATTACGCTCGAGATTCATTAAGAATAAACCATCGACCATCAGAGCATGACCATAAAACATATCTCTCATATAAATAGAACAACCACTATTCTCGGATTTAAATGAGTAGCCATCTCGTATTAAACGAGATCCTGATACAATGTTCATGCTCAAACTTGGCACTAAATAACAATTATTAAGGTTCAAAACTAATCCCGTAGGTAAATGTAGAGGCAGCGTGCCGACGGCGATCACATTGACTCTGGAACCATTCCCGACGTGCATCGTTACCTCGTCCTTCACCAGTCTCCGTTTATTCCGCAGCTCCTGCTGTGAGTTACAAATATGAGCAACGGCACCGGTATCAAATACCCAGAAGTTACTACGAGTACTGGTAAGGTACACATCAATTACATGTATATCAAATATACCTTTGGTGTTGCCGGCCTTCTTATCCGCTAAGTATTTGGGGCAGTTCCACTTCCAGTGACCCTTCCCCTTGCAATAAAAGCACTCAGTCTCTGGCTTGGGTCCATTCTTTGACTTCTTCCCGGTAACTGACTTACCGGGCGCGGCAACATCCTTGCCGTCCTTCTTGAAGTTCTTCTTGCCCTTGCCCTTCTTGAACTTAGTGGTCTTATTGACCATCTACACTTGATGTTCTTTCTTGATTTCAGCCTCTCCTGACTTCAGCATTGAAAATACTTCAGGAATGGTCTTCACCATCCCCTGCATATTGTAGTTCATCACAAAGCTCTTGTAGCTTGGTGGGAGCGACTGAAGGATTCTGTCAATGACCGCCTCATCAGGGAGGTTAATGTTCAGCTGAGTCAGGCGGTTGTGCAACCCAGACATCTTGAGTATGTGCTCACTGACAGAACTGTTTTCCTCCATCTTACAACTATAGAACTTGTCGGAGACATCATATCTCTCGACCCAGGCATGAGCTTGGAAAACAAGTTTCAGCTCTTCGAACATCTCATATGCTCCGTGATGCTCAAAACGCTTTTGGAGCCCCGGTTCTAAGCTGTAAAGCATGCCGCACTGAACGAGGGAGTAATCATCAGCACGAGACTGCCAAGCGTTCATAACGTCTTGGTTCTCTAGGACAGGAGCGTCACCTAGAGGTCCTTCTAGGACATATTGTTTCCTGGCAGCTATGAGGATGATCCTCAGGTTCCGGACCCAGTCCGTATAGTTGCTGCCATCATCTTTCAGCTTGGTTTTCTCTAGGAACACGTTGAAGTTCATGTTGACATGAGCGTTGGCCATTTGATCTACAAGACATATTTGCAAAGGTTTTAGACTAAGTTCATGATAATTAAGTCCATCTAATCAAATTATTTAATGAACTCCCACTCAGATTTGACATCCCTCTAGTCATCTAAGTGTTACACGATCCGAGTCGACTAGGCCGTGTCCGATCATCACGTGAGATGGACTAGTCATCGTCGGTGAACATCTTCATGTTGATCGTATCTTCCATACGACTCGTGTTCGACCTTTCGGTCTCCGTGTTCCGAGGCCATGTCTGTACATGCTAGGCTCGTCAAGTTAACCCTAAGTGTTTTGCATGTGTAAAACTGTCTTACACCCGTTGTATGTGAACGTAAGGATCTATCACACCCGATCATCACGTGGTGCTTCGAAACGACGAACTGTACCAACGGTGCACAGTTAGGGGAGAACACTTCTTGAAATTGTTGTAAGGGATCATCTTATTTACTACCGTCATTCTAAGTAAACAAGATGCATAAACATAATAAACATCACATGCAATTATATAGTAGTGACATGATATGGCCAATATCATATAGCTCCATTGATCTCCATCTTCGGGGCTCCATGATCATCTTGTCACCGGCATGACACCATGATCTCCATCATCATGATCTCCATCATCGTGTCTTCATGAAGTTGTCATGCCAACAACTACTTCTACTTCTATGGCTAACGCGTTTAGCAATAAAGTAAAGTAATTTACATGGCGTTCCTCAATGACACGCAGGTCATACAAAAATAAAGACAACTCCTATGGCTCCTGCCAGTTGTCATACTCATCGACATGCAAGTCGTGATTCCTATTACAAGAACATGATCTCATACATCACAATATATCAATCATCATTCATCACAACTTCTGGCCATATCACATCACATGAACAATTGCTGCAAAAACAAGTTAGACGTCCTCTAATTGTTGTTGCATCTTTTACGTGGCTGCAATTGGGTTCTAGCAAGAACGTTTTCTTACCTACGAATAACCACAACGTGATTTTGTCAACTTCTATTTACCCTTCATAAGGACCCTTTTCATCGAATCCGCTTCAACTAAAGTGGGAGAGACAGACACCCGCCAGCCACCTTATGCAACTAGTGCATGTCTGTCGGTGGAACCGGTCTCACGTAAGTGTACGTGTAAGGTTGGTCCGGGCCGCTTCATCCCACAATACCGCTGAAGCAATAAAAGACTAGTAGTGGCAAGCAAGTTGACAAGATCCACGCCCACAACAAAATTGTGTTCTACTCGTGCAATAGAGAACTATGCATAGACCTAGCTCATGATGCCACTGTTGGGGAACGTTGCAGAAAATTAAAATTTTTCCTACGGTTTCACCAAGATCCATCTATGAGTTCATCTAAGCAATGAGTCATGGGAGAGAGATTGCATCTACGTACCACTTGTAGATCGAGTGCGGAAGCGTTCAAGGGGATGGTGATGATGGAGTCGTACTCGCCGTGATTCAGATCACCTATGACCAAGTGCTGAACGGACAGCACCTCCGCGTTCAACACACGTACGGGACGGGAGACGTCTCCTCCTTCTTGATCCAGCAAGGGGGAAGGAGAGGTTGATGATGATCCAGCAGCACGACGGTGTGGTGGTGGATGCAGCAGAACTCCAGCAGGGCTTCGCCAAGCGACTACGGGAGGAGGACGAGGTGTAGCAGGGGGAGGGAGGCGCCAATGCACAGGGTGCGGCTGCCCTCCCCCTGCCCTCCTTTATATAGGCCCCCAGGGGGGGCGCCGGCCCTGGGAGATTCAATCTCCCAAGGGGGCAGCGGCCAGGGGGGTGGAGTGCCCCCCAAGGCATGTGGTGCGCCCCCCCCCCCCCACCACCCTAGGGTTTCAACCCTAGGCGCAGGGGGTGGGCCTAGGGGGGCGCACCAGCCCACTATGGGCTGGCTCCCCTCCCACTTCAGCCCATGGGGCCCCCCGGGATGGGTGGCCCCACCCGGTGGACCCCCGGGACTCTTCCGGTGGTCCCGGTACATTACCGGGTGACCCCGAAACTTTCCTGATGGCCGAAAAACCACTTCCTATATATAATTCTTTACCTCCGGACCATTCCGAAACTCCTTGTGATGTCCGGGATCTCATCCGGGACTCCGAACAACATTCGGTATGCTGCATACTCATATTCATACAACCCTAGCGTCACCGAACCTTAAGTGTGTAGACCCTACGGGTTCGGGAGACACGTAGACATGACCGAGATGACTCTCGGGCAATAACCAACAGCGGGATCTGGATACCCATGTTGGCTCCCACATGCTCCTCGATGATTTCATCGGATGAACCACGATGTCGAGGATTAAACAACCCAGTATACAATTCCCTTTGTCAATCGGTATGTTACTTGCCCGAGACTCGATCGTCGGTATCCCAATACCTTGTTCAGTCTCGTTACCGGCAAGTCACTTTACTCGTACCGTAATGCATGATCCCATGACCAACCACTTGGTCACTTTGAGCTCATTATGATGATGCATTACCGAGTGGGCCCAGAGATACCTCTCCGTCATACGGAGTGACAAACCCAGTCTCGATCCGTGTCAACCCAACAGACACTTTCGGAGATACCTGTAGTGCACCTTTATAGTCACCCAGTTACGTTGTGACGTTTGATACACCCAAAGCACTCCTACGGTATCCGGGAGTTACACGATCTCATGGTCAAAGGAAGAGATACTTGACATTGGAAAAGCTCTAGCAAACGAACTACACGATCTTGTGCTATGCTTAGGATTGGGTCTTGTCCATCACATCATTCTCCTAATGATGTGATCCCATTATCAATGACATCCAATGTCCATAGCCAGAAAACCATGACCATCTGCTGATCACAACGAGCTAGTCAACTAGAGGCTCACTAGGGACATATTGTGGTCTATGTATTCACACGTGTATTATGATTTCCGGATAATACAGTTATAGCATGAATAAAAGACAATTATCATGAACAAGGAAATATAATAATACTTTTATTATTGCCTCTAGGGCATATTTCCAACAGAATGGATCTGATCCCCTCTGTTGGTGGTGGCTAGGTCCTAGTTATAGTGGCCTTGGTACTATTCCCAAATGTAGGCGGGAAGGGATCCCACAATGGCCAAATTTGAAGGGAGACAACATGTACGTCCTATCCTGACTAAGTGGTCTTTGCTTGCAAAAGCCGCTGGTCGTGCCGCACCGGTGGGCTCGATGGCGACCTTCGTCCTGGTGGTCTTGGTCTTGTTGTACCAGAATGGAAACATTTGGTTGATTCCTCGAGACTCCGTGCCTGCTACTTGCCTCCTTTGCACCGAAGAGGAAACTGGTACTCTACGCCCGCTGGCGCCCACTTGGCCTTGGTCGTCATGGCTCACGTCAGTCGAACCTCACAAGGTGAGCCTTCCATAGAAATCTGCGCTCCTCGGGAGCCAGCTTGAGGGGGCTAATCCCCTTGGAGGTCTTGGGGTCATCCGCCTCACGAGGCTTGGTCCCTCGCGAGGGTCTTGAGTTGTTGATGCTGAAGCTGGGCCATACCAGGCCGTTGATGGAGCCACGTTGTGGGCTGCAGGCAGGCAAGTCTGGGTACCCCCGTATCCAGAACACCGACACATAGTGTTGCTTGGTTCTACTAGATTGATAACCTTGGTTTCATAACTGAGGGAAATACTTGTCGTAGCTGTACTGCATCATCCCTTCCTCTTTGGGGAAATACCAACGCAGATCTAAGCAACGTCAAAGGAATTTCTAGCGCTGTTGCCGGGGAGACATCATCAACATCTATCAGATTCCAAATCACAAATCTCATCTCCTTGCAATTTACCTTATTTGTCATTTGCCTCTCATTTTCATCTCCCCCACTTCTAAAATTCTTTTTGCGAAAAGCACAAAAATCTGCCATTTTATTTGCCTTCTTTCCGTTTGCCTTTTTCTTGTCAGATGTCTTGTTTGCTTGCAATCTTGTTTGCGTGTTCACGGTGTCTCAAGAATACACCAAGTTGTGTGATTTTTCCAATACTAATAACAATGATTATATTAGTACTCCGATTGCTCCTCCCGCCACTAATGTGGAGTCGTGTCATATTAATGCCGCTTTGTTGAATCTTGTTATGAAAGAGCAATTTTACGGTACTCCTAATGAGGACGTCGCCTCCCATCTAAACACATTCATAGAATTTTGTGACATGCAAAAGAAAAAAATATGTGGACAATGATATTTTGAAGTTGAAACTATTTCCTTTCTCCTTGCGGGATCGTGCAAAAAATGGTTTTCTTCTTTGCCTCGCAATAGTATCGATTCTTGGGATAAGTGCAAGGATGCTTTTATTACTAAGTATTTTCTACTCACGAAAATTATTTCCCTTAGAATTTAAATCATGAATTTTAAGCAACTTGAGCACTAATATGTTGCACAATCTTGGGTAAGAATGAAGTTGATGCTAAGAAATTGTCCTACTCATGGTTTAAATCTTTGGATGATCATACAAATTTTTTATGTGGGATTGAATTTTGTTTCTAGAAGTCTTTTAGATTCAGATGCCGTGGTACTTTTATGGAGATTACTTTGGGTGAAGCTAATAAATTTCTAGATAATATCATGGCAAATAATTCACAATGGCATACCGAAAGAGCACCTACTAGTAAAAAAGTTAATTCGATTGAAGAAATTAGTACTTTGAGTGAAAAGGTTGATGCTCTTATGAAATTGGTTGATAGTAAAAGTGCTCCTATTGATCTTAATGATGTGCCTTTGTCTACTTTGATTGAGCAAAATAGTGATCCCGTAGATGTGAATTTTGTCTCGTGAAACAATTTTAATAACAATGCTTATAAAGGTAATTTTAATCCTAGGACTTTTCCTGGAAATTCCTCTAATAATTATGGCAATTCCTATGGTAATTATTCTTACAATAATAATAGGAACCCCTCTAATCTTGAGAGTAATATTAAAGAATTTATCAATGCTCAAAAAATTTACAATACTACGATAGAAGAAAAGTTGAATAAGATTGATGATATGTCTAGAAGCATTGATAGAATTTCCCATGTAGTAGAAAATTTCAAGATTAAATTTTTTCCACCTAAGGTTGATTTCAATGAATCAATTAAAACGTTATATGTTTCTATGGATGAAAGTAAGAAAAGAACGCTATGCTTAGAGCTAAAAGAGAACTTTTTAGAAAGAGCGTTTTCTACCGATTGCTTTCATTATAATGATGAAGATCTTAAAGTAATTGGTGTTTATTATATTGATTCCTTTCTTAGTAATATTAAAATTGATTATAAAGGGATTGAAAAAGAGTCAAATTTAGCTAGAAGGAGTCCCCATGATTCAGAGGGTGAAAATCTTGATGCAAAATTGACAAAAGTGGGTTTGTAGAGGACAAAACTTTAACTGGTGATCTTCCCACTCTTTTGGATTACAAAGAGTTTGATTATGATAGTTGCTCTTTGATTGAATGTATTTCTTTGTTGAAATCCATGATAAATTCATCCTATGGTTATGAACAAAATAAAGCTTTTACTAAACATATTGTGGATGCCATGATGAAAGCTTTAGAAGAAAAAATGGAATTAGAGATTTCAATTCCTAGAAAATTACATGATGAATGGGAACCTAACATTAAAGTCAAGATAAAAAATTATGAGTGATTTGCTTTATGTGATTTGGGTGCTAGTGTTTCCACAATTCCAAAATCTCTATGTGATGTGCTTGGTCTTACCAATATTGAAGAATGTTCTCTTAATTTGCACTTGGCGGACTCTACTATTAGAAATACTTTGGGAAGAATTAATGATGTTGTTATTCTTGCAAATAGGAACTATGTGCCCATAAATTTTATTGTTCTTGATATTGATTGAAATCTGTCTTGTCCCATCATACTTGGTAGACCGTTTTTACAAACTATAGGTGTCGTGATTGATATGAAAGAAGGCAATATTAAATTTCAATTTCCACTAAGAAAGGGTATGGAACACTTCCCTAGAACAAGAATTAAGAGACCATATGAATCAATCATGACGGCAACCTATGGACCAAAATCTAAAGATGCCAATACTTGAATCTATGCATCACGCCTAGCTAGGGGCATAAAACGATAGTGCTTGTTGGGAGGCAACCCAATGAATATATTTTTTTGCCTTTTTCTTACTGTTCTTGAGTGTTTGCACAATTATGCTAATGTATTGATTGTGTTTTTATGTTTTAATTAGTATTTGTGCCAAGTAAAGCCTTTAGGATCATGTCGGGTGATAGTTGTTTTGATCTTGTTAGAAAAACAGAAACTTTTGCATCCAGTAGCAGAATTGTTAAAATTTATAGAAGAGACAGACACTTCTGAATTTTTTTCACAAGATTGATATACAAATTGCCTATGTTTTCCTAATTTTTCAGAATTTTTTGAGTTAGAGAAGTACGAGAATAGTTCATGTCTTTACAAACTGTTCTATTTTTGACAGATTTTGTTTTCATTACATTGTGTGCTTATTTTGATGAATCTATGGTTTGTATCGGAGGGTATAAGCCATGGTAAAGTTAGAATACAGTAGGTATAATGCAATAACAAAATTTGAATGGGTTTGCAAGTGTACTTAAAGTAATGATTGGTTTTATTATACTAACGGATCTCACGAAGGTTTTGTTGAGTTTTGTGTGATTGAAGTTTTCAAGTTAATTTTGGGTGAGATCACGATTGATGAATTAATAAGGAGTGTAAAGAGCCTAAGCCTGGGGATGCCCCATGGCACCCCAAGGTAATATTCAAGGAGAACCAAGCAACTAAGCATGGGGATGCCCTGAAAGGCATCCCCTCTTTCTTCTAACGACCATCAGTAATTTTACTTGGAGCTATATTTTTATTTGTCACATATCATGAGTTTTGCTTGGAGCGTCTAGTATTATATGAGTCTTTGCTTGTTTTGCTTTTTAGTTTGTCACAATTATCCTTTCTGGACACACCTATTTGAGAGAGCCAAAATTATGCTATGATTTGTCATAATTGCTCTAGTGTTTCACTTATATCTTTTTAAGCACGGTGTGCTTTAATTTTTGAAGAAATACTCTCATGCTTCACTTACATTTATTTGAGAGTTAGTAACAATTTTGTAGAAAATTTTTATGCTCATATTCTTCACTTAAATTTGTTTGATCTTGTCGAAAGCTACTGCAATATATGAAGCTAGTACCAGAGTGACAGATATTCAAGAGGGATATAATAAAAACTTTCATCAAGATCATTGGACAAAATAAACTTGATTCTTTGTAATAGTTTTGAGATATGATGATAGTAATATGTGAGTCATGTTGGTGAGTAATTATGCTTTAGTAAGAATATTGGTGTTAAGGTTTATTATTCCCTATGCAAGCACGAAAGTCAATAGTTATGCAATGAAATTACATCCTACTTTTGGTGCATTATTTGGTGTTAGTTATGCTCAATGCTCGCTTATGAGAATTTTCATTTCTTGGTTGGTTGCTTCTCAATCTATTTGCTAGCCTCCACTTGTACTAAGTAGAAATACTACTTGTGCTTCAAAAATCCTTAAACCAAATTTTGCCATATGGGTCCACCATACCTACCTATATCCGGTATTTCTATGACATTCTAAGTAAATTTGTATGAGCCAACTCTAATTTTCAAAACGAATTTCCTTTTTGTATGCCTGTACCGCTCATGAAGTGGCATGGGGTGGCCAATATTTTTCCATGCTAGATGTGTAATTCTCAAGATGAGTGTTTATTCACTTTCCAATGCACAAGAGTGTGGCGGTAATAGGGGTGCCCAGTCCCGAAATGAAAAAGCAATTTATTTTATGTTGTCAAATAATAAATTCCTTGGAAAGTGTTGGTATGGAAGGCACCCGTGGATACGGCTAGCCATGGATTGTGAAAGAATGGTGGAAAAGGAATAAACTTTATTTTATGTTTGGGAACCACCTATGATGTATCAAGCATGGAAAGTATTGGGAATTACTCAGTCGTTTTTGTTGACGGGAAAAGCATGCCTCTCAATATATTTTTATCTCTCAATTTAAGCTTTGAGCTCTGGCACCTCTACATATCTCTACTTCCCTCTGCGAAGGGCCTATCTATTTACTTTTATGCAATTTTTATTTTGAGTTGAGTCTGCATCTCTTATAAAGCACCAACAAGGGAGCACTATGATCATACTTGTGCATTGGATGTACCAAATATTCGAGTGTGTTTCATGAATGGATCAATGACTGAGCATGATGGGCTAGGAATAACTTTCTTTAGTGTTGATATTCTGAAAGACATGGTTGCTTATTGATATTCTTGAGTATTGAAGTCCTCATGTCAAATACATACTATTGCTTTGAACCATCTAAAAGTCCAAATGTCCAAGCTACAAAATAAAAGAATATGTGATGAACATGTTAGACAACATTCCACATCAAACATACTGTTTTATCATTTACCTACTCGAGGACGAGCAGGAATTAAGCTTTGGGATGCTGATACGTCTCCAACGTATCTATAATTTTTGATTGTTCCATGTTGTTATATTATCATTCTTGGATGTTTTACAATCACTTTATAGCAACTTTGTATCATTTTTTGGGACTAACCATTGACATAGTGCCCAGTGCCAGTTGCTGTTTTTTTGCTTGTTTTTTACTTTGCAGAATAGCCCTATCAAATGGAGTCCAAACACAACGAACTTTTTGGTTATTTTTTTTGGACCAGAAGACAACTTGGGAGCCAAGGAAGTGCACCAGGGGAGGCCCGTGGGGCCCACAAGACACCAGGGCGCGCCCTGATGGGTTGTGGGGTCCATGGGGGTCTCCTCCACCGCCTCTTAGCTTTATAAATACCCAAATATTCCAGAAAACCTAGGGGAGTCGACAAAACACAATTCCAGCCGCTGAAGTTCCAGAACCACGAGATCCAATCTAGAGCCCTATTCCGGCACTCTGTCGGAGGGGAACACGATCATGGAGGAGTTCATCGTCCTCATTGGTGCTCCTCCGATGATGCATGAGTAGTTCACCATAGACCTACAGGTCCGTAGGCAGTAGCTAGATGGCTTATTCTCTCTTTTTGATTCTCAATACAATGTTCTCCTCGATGTTCCTGGAGATATATTTGATGTAATGACTTTTTGCGGTGTGTCTGTTGGGATCCAATGAAGTTTGAGTTTATGATCAGTTCTATCCATGAATATTATTTGAGTTCTTGATCTCTTATATGCATGATTGTTATAACCTCATATTTCTTCTCCAAATCTTTGGTTTAGGCAGGCCAACTAGATTGATTTTTCTTGCAATGTGAAGAGGTGCCTTGTGATGGGTTCAATCTTGCGATGTCCTCACCCAGTGACAGAAGGGGTAGCGAGGCACACATATATTGTTTCTATTAAGATAAAAAGATGGGGTCTATTCCTACATGAATATATCTTGTCAACATCATGTCATCGTTCTTATTGCATTACTCAGTTTCTCCATGAACTCAATACACTAGATGCATGCTGGATAGCTATCAATGTGTGGAGTAATAATAGTAGATGCAGAATCATTTCGGTCAACTAATCTTGGACGTGATTCCTATACACATGATCATTGCCTTGGATATCGTCAATATTATTTGATTTTCTATCAATTGCCAAATAGTAATTTGTTTACCCATCGTATGCTATTTTCTCGAGAGAAGCCACTAGGGAAACCTACGCCCCCCGGGTCTATCTTTTATCATATTGCATTCAGGTCTATCTTTTATCATTTTTCTTTCCGGTCTATTATTCCAAAAACCCAAAAATACCTTGTTGCACTTTTTATTTGCATCTTCTATTTTGTGTTCTTGTGAGATCTATTTATCCAAACTCATACAATTTAATCTATCTTTTTACCGAGGAGGGATTGACAACCCCTCTTACGTGTTGGGTTGCGTGGATTTGTTCTTTGTGTGCAGGTACTGTTTACATAGTTTTGCTTGGTTCTCCTACTGGATTGATAACATTGGTTTCATAACTGAGGGAAATACTTGTCGTATCTGTGCTGCATCATCCCTTCCTCTTTGGGGAAATACCAATGCAGATCTAAGACACATCAGTTACTTGCAAGGATGAGATCTGATAGAGATAGGTATAAAATATAGATAAAAGTGCAAAACAAAGTAAAGGTAAATAAATTTCAGCAAGGTATTTTTGGGTTTTTGGTTTTATAGATCTGAAAATATTATGATAAAAATAGACCCGGGGGCCATAGTTTTCACTAGAGGCTTCTCTCTTGAAAGAGCGCATACGATGGGTAAACAAATTACTCTGGAGCAATTGATGGAAAAGCGCAAAATTATGACGATATCTAAGGCAATGATCATGAATATAGGCATCATGTCGTTGACAAGTAGACCGACTCCCGCCTGCATCTACTACTATTACTCCACACATTGACCACTATCCAGCATGTATCTAGTGTATTAAATTAACAAGAACGGAGTAACGCCTTAAGCAAGATGACAAGATGTAGAGGGATAGATCCAATCAATATGGTATAAACCCCATCTTTTTATCCTTATTGGCAACAATAAAAATACGTGCCTTGCTACCCCTGCTATCACTAGGTGAGGACACCGCAAGATTGAACCCAATGCAAAGCACCTCTTCCATTGCAAGATATATCAATCTAGTTGTCCAAACCAAATCAATAGATCAGAGAGAAATACAAAGCTATATTAATCATGCATAAAAGAGTTCAGAGAAGACTCAAATAATATTCATAGATAATATGATCATAAATCCACAATTCATCGGTTCTCAACAAACGCATCACAAAAGAAGATTACATCGAATAGAACTCCAAGAACATCGAGGAGACCATTGTATTGAAGATCAAAGAGGGAGAAGAAGCCATCTAACTACTAGTTATGGACCCGTAGGTCTATGGTAAACTACTCACACATCATCGGAAGGGCAGCAAGGTTGGTGT
Source organism: Triticum dicoccoides (assembly GCF_002162155.2). Taxonomy (NCBI): domain Eukaryota; kingdom Viridiplantae; phylum Streptophyta; class Magnoliopsida; order Poales; family Poaceae; genus Triticum; species Triticum dicoccoides. The sequence continues at coordinate 499,883,240 of NC_041393.1, read as the reverse complement.
AGAGTCCCTCCATGATCGAATCCCCCTCCGGCGGAGTACCGAAAAAGGCCCCAAGATGGGATCTTACGAGAACAAAAGCTTGCGGTGGCGGAAAAAGTATTTTTGATGTGCCCTTTCATATACAGGGAATATTTGGGTCTTTATAGAGATGAGATTAGGGTTAGAGGTGCCATGGTAGGCCCACAAGCCTTGGGGGCGCGCCCCCTAGGGCGCTGTAATTTCATCTAGTGCCACCCCTAGTTGGTTTTGGAGTATTGACGACAAAGTTGGTTGAGGGACTAATGCATTTGTGAGAATTGCAGGATGACACAGGTAGTGTCCCTCATCGATTCGGTTTACCTACCGGAGATGACCCCTAAAAATGTATGAAGACATTGAAGACAATGGTGGTATGAGAAGATATTCATATTGAAGACTATGACATGAGAAGACATTGCGTGAAGACTATGGAGCACGAAGACTGTGTGGTTTCGTAGTTTCCTTTTCTTCTTTGTTGAGTCATAGGAACCATCGTACTATTAAGTGGGGTCCAAGTGAACTAAGTCAGAGTGACTGAAGTGATGCTCAACTCAAATCCTATGTCTTCGAGCGAAGACAATGAGAGCAAACCTTATCCAGAGCTGGATGAGTCAGCTTTGCTTGTAGCCCAAGTAAAGTTGCCGCGTGTGTTTGAAATCTGACCATTGGAACACGTGTCAGTTCCTTAGTGACCCAGGGTCATTTTGGACAAATCGGGTCGGTTTGCCTAGTGGCTATAAATAGCCCACCCCCTACACCATAAATCGGGGGCTGCTCAGAGGTTGTGCACGGCTTTTGTCGTTTGAGAGCAACCCACCTCGAAGCATTTGAGAGAGAGAAAAATCCTTGCGAGGACAAAGCCCAAACACCCAGAGCCAAAGAGTGTTAGGCATCACTGAAGTCTTTTTGTCTATGTGACCTGAAGACTTATTACACTTGAGGACTGTGAATCCTCCAGCCGGTTAGGCGTCGCGTTCTGAGCATCCAAGAGTCATTGTGGATTGCCGGTGAACGAATTCTGTGAAGGTTTGGAAGTCTCCCTTGAAGACTTACCAGAGTGATTGGGCGAGGACTGGGTGTCCTTAGCTCAAGGGGAATAAGGTGAAGACACCATCTTCTGAGTTAAATCTCAGCCTCCCTAACCAGACGTACAGTTGTCACAGCAACTAGAACTGGTCCAACAAATCCTGTGTCTTCAACAAGCAACTGGTTCTATCCCTTCCCAATCTTACTTAAGTTTGTCTTCGTGAAGTCATTGCCTATCTGTGTATCTGTTTGACTTCATTGCTTGACTACTATTGTTGATTGGCTTCATACTATCTTCTATCCTGATCCTTACTACCTAGCTGCTATTAGTCCTGTACTTTCACATCATTGCATACTTGACTATGGCTTGCTTAGGGTAGTTTATCTTCCGCTGCATAACAATTGGGTCATTTCTGTTGTTTGTCTTCAAAACTTCCGAGTTTTGAAGACTTCCATAAAAATCGCCTATTCACCCCCCCTCTTGTCGATACTAGCACTTTCAATTGGTATCAGAGCGAGGTACTCCCTTGTTCTGTGTGATTCGGTTTAACCACCTGGAGTACTATGTCGACTGCAGGATTGAGGAACATATCTTGTCCCACCTTTGTCGGTCATGAGTATCCCCGATGGAAGGCCATGATGAAGAAGCGACTCATGTCCATGGATAGCGAACTGTGGACCGTCACTGAGATTGGACTCACTGATCTATGCAAGATGGCAGAGGCTGATGACATTCGCAAGTATACTCTATTGAACCTTACAGCGAAGGATGTCATCTGCTCTCATTTGTCCCGAAATCAGTTCAGGAATGTTATGCACCTCAATCACGCGAAGCTAATCTGGGACCGGCTTTCTGAGGTATATGAAGGTCATCGCACTCATCATGATCCGTGGTTTGAGGACTACAAGGAGTCTCTCAAGGAGATGACCTTTGCAACTGAATCATCATCATCCTCATCGTGCCACATGGCAAAGGGTGATAAGGTAACTGAATGCTATCTCTCTGAATCTAGCGATGATGAATCAGGTGATGAATTTGGCCCCAGTTATGACAAGCTTGCTTCCCTTGCCACTAAACAACAAAGAATCTTGGAAAAGGTTCAAGACATGCTTAGTAAGAGCAATGATATGCTGGGTGAAGAAATGGATCAGTCAAAAGCTTTGGTCGATAGTCTTCAGAGACTTCATGCTAAGTTTGACGCCCTTCAAGATCAACATAACGCTCTCTTGTCTGATCATGAGTAGCTTTCTTCTGAATGTCTTCAAAGAAAGCTAGACCTTGAAAAGATAAGAGTGGATTATGAAGATCTTCAGAAGGAGCGAGATTCATTACTTGCTCAACAGATCAGTCCCGCTCAGGAAGGATTTGAACCACCATGTCTAAAATGCATTGAGCATGATAACGCTACATCTGTTGCTGAATGTTCCACTGCTGCTACTGTTTCATTGTCTTCACCTACTGATGTGGTTACTAACCCCTCTGCGGAGGATACCACTGCTGTTGCTGATGAAAATGCTATGTTGAAGACATTTCTTGAAACAGGGATGTACAAAAGTTTGAAGGGACATCAGACTCTCTGCGATGTCCTCAAAAAGCAAATTCTGAACCGAAACCCTAGGAAAGAGGGTGTTGGGTTCGAAAGGAAAATGAATGTTGATGGCTCATACTGGAAGCCTGAGCAGTACCCCAAAACCACATGGGTTGCTGCAAAGGAACCTTCAGTAGATCCATCCACCTTATCTGGCTTTACCTGTGCTAATCCTATTATCATTGATGAATCCTTTGATGCAAACTATAAGCTGTTCAAAAATCAGAATGGTGAAGTGTTTGCCAGGTACATTGGTACTAACTGCAGGAATGGACCACCTATGAAGAAGATCTGGGTACCTAAGCAGTACATTGAAAATCTTCCTCTGAATGTCGTCATGACACCACCAAGGAAGAAGACAAACCCCAGACCTATAGCTTCATGTGGCCCAAAGGCTTCATACAGATACAGGACTCACATGAGTCACCCTAACGCCAATGTTTTGCAGGGAAATCATGCTTAGACTTATGAATATGAGCGTGTATCTTCGAACCACTATGTTCATAGGACTAAGAACTTTTCAGCTTATTCATATGAGTATCATTCATCTCCTGCAAGGCTATTTGCTAGGGCTTCAAAGCCAAAATTCTCAGATGCTGCACTTAGACTCATTGCTTCTAAGCCACCACTGAAGATGTGGGTGGCAAAGAAGAACTAACTCTCTTTTGCAGAAAATGGTCTCCAGCCAGCAAACAATGGCGTCTGATACTATTGCTGGGGACCTAAAACTCATTTAGGACGCACGATAAAATGTCATTCTATATACTTCACATCTGAATCTCTTATCAGTCATACTATGTCCTTACTTTGATATAAGCTGTGACTGTCCCTATATGTGTCAAATGCTTATGCTTCACAACACTCTTGTGAAGCCTATCCTCCTAACTGCACTATAGGGTACATCACCAAAAGCTTCAGAATGGATTATGGACAGTGGATGCAAAAATCATATGACTAGTGATCGAAGTCTTCTCATGGACTCAACCTTACGTCCATCCGACAAGAGTCACATTACATTTGCTGACACTGGTAAAAGCAAGGTATTGGGTCTAGGTAGAGTTGCAATCTCAAAGGATCAACACATGGATAAAGTGATGCTTGTTGAATCCCTTGGTTTCAACTTAATGTCTGACTCAATGCTTTGTGACTTGAACATGATTGTGATATTTGGCAAATATCATTGCCTTGTACTGATGGAATCTGACAAATCTCTAGTCTTTGAAGGGTATCGAAAAGATGATCTATAAATGGTAGATTTCTCAGCAGCTCCACAGCTTGCCGTATGTCTTCTCACAAAAGCTTCAGAATGCTGGCTCTGGCATCGAAGGCTAGGACATGCTGGCATGAGGAACTTACACTCACTCGTCAAGAAGAAGCATGTCATTGGCATTGAGGATGTCAAGTTCAAAAAGGATCATCTGTGTGGTGCCTGTGAAGCTGGAAAGATGACAAGGGCAAAGCACCCCTCGAAGACAATCATGACAACATCTCAACCCTTTGAGCTGTTACACATGGACTTATTTGGACCTACGCACTACTCCACGCTCGCAACAACTGCCTGTCTCTATGGCTTCGTCATTGTTGATGACTACTCAAGATACACATGGGTTCATATAATCCTTTACAAGACTGAAGTGCAAGATGTCTTCAGGCGCTTCGCAAATCGAGCAATGAACAACTATGGCGTGAAGATCAAGCACATCAGAATTCAAGAACACTGGACTTGATCTGTATCTGGACACAATGGGAATCACTCATGAGTTCTCTGCTCCATACACACCTCAGCAAAATGGCATCGTTGAGCGCAAAAACAGAACCCTCATTGAGATGGCTCGAACAATGCTAGATGAGTACAAGACACCAAGAAAGTTCTGGCCTGAAGCTATTGATAAAACATGTCACATCATCAACCGTGTGTACATCCATAAGCTTCTGAATAAAACATCTTATGAGCTCCTTACTGGCAAGAAGCCAACCTTCAGTTATTTCAGAGTATTTGGAGCTAGATGCTGGATCAAGGATCCCCATCACAAGTCAAAATTTGCACCTAAGGCTCATGAAGGCTTCATGCTTGGCTATGGAAACGATTCACACGCCTACAAAGTCTTCAACCTTTATCTCTACAAAATCGTTGAAACTGTGGATGTGAGATTTGATGAAACCAATGGTTCACAGAGAGAGATTCTGCCAAGTACACTTGATGAAGCTCCTTCAAACGAATCTATCAAGGTGATGGGAACTGGTGAAATCATGCCCTCTGAAGCACAGCCTGAAGAGGAACTTATCATCTCTGCACCAAATCAACCTGAAGACAATGGTCAGATCGAGAACAATCCTCCCAATGATGACAATGATCAGCCAGAGCAAAATCTTCGTCCTGTTCATCCTCATGTTGCAAATGAAGTTCAAATAGAGAAGATAATTGACAACATCAATGCACCTGGTCCACTCACTCGATCAAGAGCAACACAGCTAGCAAACTTCTATGGGCACTTTTCATTTGTGTCAATATCAGAACCCAAGAAAGTTGCTGAAGCTTTTATGGAACCTGAATGGATTCAAGCCATGCAAGAAGAACTTCAACAGTTCAAGCTAAATAATGTTTGGGAACTCGTCAAGCGACCTGACCCTCGCAAGCATAACATTATTGGAACAAAGTGGATATATCGAAACAAGCAAGATGAGCATGGTCAAGTCGTCAGAAACAAAGCACGTCTTGTGGCTCAAGGATATACTCAAGTTGAAGGAATTGACTTCGATGAAACATTTGCTCCTGTTGCTAGGCTTGAAGCTATTCGCATACTGCTAGCCTACGCTAATCATCACAACATCTTGCTATATCAAATGGATGTAAAGAGTGCTTTTCTCAATGGCAAGATTGAAGAAGAAGTATATGTTGCACAACCACCTGGTTTTGAAGATCCAAAACATCCTGATATGGTGTACAAGCTAAACAAAGCACTGTATGGCCTCAAACAAGCTCCTCGTGCCTGGTATGATACAATCAAAGACTTCCTGAAGAGCAAAGGCTTCAAACCTGGATCCCTCGATCCCACACTCTTCACGAAGACATATGATGGTGAACTGTTTGTGTGCCAAATATATGTGGATGACATAATCTTCGGCTGCACCAACCAGAAGTATAGTGATGAGTTTGGGTACATGATGCAAGAGCAATATCAAATGTCCATGATGGGTGAGCTGAAGTTCTTCCTTGGTCTTCAAATTCGTCAGCAAAGAAATGGCATCTTCATATCTCAAGAAAAATACCTCAAAGATTGTCTGAAGAAGTTTGGAATGGATGACTGCAAAGGCTACACGACGCCAATGCCAGCCAAACACCATCTTGGTCCCGACAACAATGGTAAAGAGTTCGATCAAAAGGTATACCGCTCCATGATTGGTTCTTTGCTTTATTTATGTGCATCTAGGCCAGATATTATGCTTAGTGTTTGCATGTGTGCTCGATTCCAAGCGGCACCAAAGGAATCGCATCACTTAGCTGTGAAGCGAATTCTTCGATATTTGGCTTACACCCCAACACTCGGGTTATGGTATCCCAAGGGCTCAAAATTTGATTTGGTTGGATTCTCGGATGCTGATTATGCTGGTGACAAGGTGGATCGCAAGTCTACATCAGGCACATGTCATTTTCTTGGTCGATCACTTGTCTGTTGGTCTTCAAAGAACCAGAACTGTGTATCACTCTCAACTGCTGAATCTGAATACATTGCTGCTGGATCCTGTTGTGCTCAGCTTCTATGGATGAAGCAAACTCTCAAGGATTATGGCATCAACCTGAAACAAGTACCTCTCTTCTGCGACAACGAAAGTGCCATCAAAATAGCCAACAATCCAGTCCAACACTCGAAGACAAAGCACATTGAAATTCGTTATCACTTTCTCAGAGATCACGTTATGAAGAAATATATCGATATCATTCACGTCAACACTGAAGAGCAACTGGCAGATATCTTCACGAAGCCCTTGGATGAGAAAAGGTTTTGCAAGTTACGGTGTGAGCTAAATATCTTGGAATCCTCTAATGTCCTGTGATCAGGCACACATCCTAACACTTATGCATGTTGATGACTTACATGTGCAACACACAAAGTAATGTATATCTTCAATCAATGAAGATTTACACTCTGAGTGTGAATACATTAACATGGAATATGACTTCGTAGTGCTACGATAATTGTGCGTCGTGTCTGGGTCTAATACTTACTATACGGTGGGTAACGCCACCACCAACTTTCTCTGTTTGAAGTGTTTCACTCATGGCGTTATATTGCAATGACTTCGTATTTGGTTTGTCTTCAGTTTCAATTTATCTTCATGACTTTCTACACTATGATGATTTGACTGCTTTCTGATATATATACTAGTGTTCTGTCCTCTACAGCATTCACTTATAGCTATGTCTTCAAGATTGAATCTTTTGAACTAAGTGAATGTGATCGGACCCTAACCTCTCTATGCTTCCTATCTCAAACTCTATCTGTCCAAATCATATGCATTCTATTGAAACTGTAAAATGTCTTCTCTGCATTCTAGTCAGCAGAAGGCAAAGAGACAAACATTAAATCTATTTTAAATTACTTATCTTTATTGTTGAAATCCGGAGAAGCCGGAACTACTCTCCGACATGCCTGGCGGGCGTGGGAACGTGGGACAACTCTGAGTATGTTGCATGCTTGCCACGTACTCCTCAGATGTGAACCGCCAGGGGCACCAGTGTAATTGTGCTGTGTCTCTCACCTACTTATAATTACTTGTCCCCTGCGGTAAAGAAATCCTTCTTCCACCTCTCCACCTCCGTCAAAACCCTAGCGCCACCGCTAGCTCGCGACGACACCGGCGACGAAGCGCTTAGCTGCCGCGACTTCTCCAACGCCGTCCTCACGCCGGCCGCGGACATCGTCCTCTCCGCCGTTGCCGTAGGTGTCCTCCGTCGCCAAGTTAGGGCACGGTGGGCTGAACTGCTCGGTCTCCTATTCATCCCATCTAGGAGTTCTTTGTGCGCTAATTATAACTCTATTTTTACCACCTTTTTGATCTTCAAGATTCATCCTGTTTACCGAAAGTGGTTTCTGCCTATTCAATGTTAGATCTATTTTGTCTGCATCTCATACTGCCTAGTCAATTCACTTAGATCTCCTATCTAGTTTGATTCCTCACTTGTACTTATTCACGGATTGGTACAAATCTGGAACCAACTCACCTATATAAGTGAATGTCTTTGCATCATGAGGTCAATGTCTTCAACTGATTTATCTTCAAAATCTTCTGAGAAAGCATATGACCTCTTCCCCTTCCCTCGCATCTCTAATGTTGTCACAGGTACATGTCCGTGGGAGAATCCCTTGGTTCTCATAGTCTGCATTCGTTTGCAGAATACTTACAACATCATATCAATTCTCCTGAAGCCAGTTCCTGCTTGACCAGCAAGCATAAGTCTCTGAAGCCTTTGAACGTATTGAAGCCATTCAGTTTGAAGTTCATGGCTGCAGAAAAATCAACAAGGAAGGGTGGCAGACAGCGTAGAGAAGGAACATCCAAAGATCTGCCTGATGACTTAGCAGAACTCTACAAGACAGATCCCGAGGAGAATTATCATCAGAGAAAGACGCGAATCCAATGGATTCGACGCTATTGGGCTGAGGAATGGTTCAAGTACAAGTTTGTGACGAAGGAATATGCAGAGAAGAATGCCATCAAGAGACCTTGGGGTGATATCCTCTATCAAGGCCTTCAACCCAAGAACAGAGCTGAAGCTATTGCTCAAGGCTTCTATCCTTGCATGGTTCATGGACCACAGCCTGAGAACGCCGATCCCACCTCACTACTCTGGTGTCGTGACGACTCTCTCTTCAAGAGCAACTACCAGTTTGCTGTGGCTTCGGCCAAGAAGAACAAGAAGTCCTTGGGCTTGGACTTCAACCCAGGTCCCTCTGCTCCCCGTGCTGACGGCTCTCGTGATGCTGATCCCAATGTGATCGGCCCCTTCTCCAACCTTGACGGCCTCATCACCTACATCATGGTCCAAGGCGCCAGAGTAGATCATTCCGAAAATGATGCTGACTCCGATGAAGCCCCTGCTCCACCTCCAAAGCCGCAGAAGCAAAAGAAGCCAAAGGCTTCAAGATCAGCTACACCTCCGAAGACTTCTCATGCGAAGCCACTGGCCACTGCACCTCTTGAAGCCAGTGTGCAGTCTGAAGATCAATCCCGTGTCTCCAAGAGAACGGAGAAGAAAAAGCAACTTGCCAGACCATCTGATCAAAGAGCCTTGACTCCTGCTACCATTCTGCGTAAAGAACCCATTGACCTGTTAAGTGATGAAGATCTTGCTGATGATGCCCTTGAGCAGCTGATAAAGAGCAAGGAAGAAGCAGAAATCTTCAACAACTTGCCTCTCTTTGATGTGGCAATCATCCACAACTTCATTGATGAGTGGTTCGACACCCCCAATCTCAGCTCTGAAGATTTATAGCTTCCCATTGGCCTCAGTGTCGCCTTCAATGGCGCCATTGCTTCTGAGCTAGCTCTCGCTCAGCGCATTGTTGAGCTCAAGAACAAGATTGATTATGAGAAGGCTCAATTCAAGAAGCATGTGGCCAAGCTAAGTGTTCAAGACGTCAGAAACTTCAAAGTCATGCTACATGAGCTTAAAGAAGCTTTTCTGAAGAAGCGTGAAGAAGCTCAGGGCTCTCGAGAGCGCATGAAGAGTTTGGCTGATAAGTGTGTGCTCCCTACAATGAGGCTGAGAAGCGCAAGTCACTTGGCCGTCCTGGCATTGACCCTAGGATGGCTGCAAAGAAGAAGAAGAAGCACCCTGCTGAACAGCCTGAACCTTCAAGCCAAGAAGCCCCTCGCATTATCTTCCCAAGCAGCATGACTGGCTCGAAGCCAAAGGTCACCACAACCGCTTCAGAACAGAAGAAGACGAGGGCTGCCGAGGCTGAAGCCAGAAAGAGAAAGAACACAAAAGCCTCTGATGCCGCTCCCTCCAAGAAGAAGCGCAAGACCAAGAAGACTAGGGCTGCTTCCACAGAGCCCTTAGTTGTTGAACCCATTTCTATGGTTCGCCCAGCGTCAGAACATCAAGAACGAAGGATGATAGTCCATGAGCCTGCTCCCACAGAGGCTCATGAAGCTGAAGATATTCGAGAAGCTGAACCCACCGTTGCTGAAGACATTGGTCATGATGACAATGTAGCTGATGATGAAGTTCTTCCTCAGATCGAACATGACGTGGTATCATCGCCTGTTCATATGAACAGCGAACTCATCAGCATTGGTCGTCCTCTGACGCCAATTGCTCAGGATGCATCATGGGCTGATCACCTACAACTACAAGACTCCCCCAGTACTCCCCAACAACAACAACAAGCTACACCCCCGCATGCAAGAAGAGGATGAAGACTTTGAGGCCCAGCCAACTCCATCTCCTAAGGAGTTGCCAGCATTTCGCAGGCTTCGCAAAGGACAAAGGCCTCAAGTCCCTCTATCAAGCGTTCCAGAAGGAGAAGTGCAACGTTCACCTGTTGCACGTCAAGTATTTTCTGAACCTGCTCCAACTGTGAATGTCTCCGAGTCTGAAGCACATGCTGCTGAAGACATTCCGGCTGCATTAGCCGAGGAAAATCAAGAAGAAGTACGTGTACCTACTCCCCCAGTGATTGAAGAAGAAGCAGTTCCTAATGTGAACGTGCCTGTGCCCGACCCTCCTGTTCGTCAAGAGGAGGTTGACAATGTTGAGGCTGCCACCGCCAACGCCAATGAAGCCAATGACGTAGTCATGGCTGACGCTAATGTGGAGCCTGCACCAACTAGTGTGCCTGAAGCAAATGTGGCCACTGAACCTGACACCACTGAGGCTGCTGCACCTGAAGCTAATGAGACAACCGCTCCCGAAGCACCTGTTGTGCAGCCCGACGCCTCACTTGTTGCCCATGCTCCTGTTCCGCCACCAAGGCCTCACACAATTGAGCAAGCATACAGTCATGGTCATCTTACCACTGTCCGATGGCCCATTCTGGTGCCTCCGCCTACTGCCTCAGGACCTCAATTTGACTATCATGTTGAGCATAGGCCTCAAGTCCAGAAGCCAAAGCCTAGGTTGCCAAGGTTTCCAGGTACTGCCAACTCACCAGGGTCCTTCAATGCTAATGGCTTCAAAAGCCACAATACCTTCTTTGACAGCGCCAAGAACCCCTACTCCAAGCCAAGGATATCATTAGATCGGTTCTGGAGCTATCAGCAGAGAAGCTATCACTCCTGCATTCTATATGATCAAGGGCGCATTTTCCCTCATATGCGCCTTGATACTGAAGCCATTGCTGGACTACCATGCTTAGAAGAAGCACTTGATTGCTTTCGTGATGCTGGTCTGCTCCACTTTGTGACAGACAAAGAACATTGCAATGAAGAGCTATTGCTTCAATTCTATGCTACTCTACACATTCGCGGCTACTACAGAGACATCAAGACATGGGTTCTCGAGTGGATGACTTGAAATGTTCATCATGAAGCCAAAGCTATGGATATCATCGAGCTTACAGGGCTAGACACTCCTGGAGAACTATATGAACCTGACTGTCAGCTACACCGCAATGCAGTAGAGAGTATCTTCCATCAGCCAGAACCCAATATGAGCCAGATGTTGAGCATGATGAAGCCCTTGCCATCTGACGCTAAATATCCTACGGATTTCTTTGTTGAAGACCTTGAGTATCTGCCTCGCACCATATATCATATCATCAGGCGAACTCTATGGCCTATCAAAGTACATTCATCAGCGGCCAAGCTTGAAGGAGCTATGAAGACATTGGTCTTCTATATTCTCAATGGCATCATCTTCAACACTCAAGAATTCTTCATCAGGCAACTTGCTGCTTCTGGCTCTGACCTATTTGGTCTGAAGTTTTATGCTCCCCGGGTCATGCGCCTCATCAAGCGACACTCATCTGTCAATTATCAGCCCTCTACTCGCAATCATATGATCTTTCTGCCAGAGGTTGATATGTCAGTTGAAGCTATATACTCTGACCCTTCCAAGAGGCCTCTTTGTCTTCAGAATGTCGAGCACCAAAGTTTCACTCAGCCTATTGAAGGTGTTCAAGCAGCGACACGAATCTATCCATTGGCTGGAAACACTTGTCTGCCTCATCGAGCACCCATTGAAGCCACTGAAAGCACCATTTCACAAAGGCCTCGGAAGCGTTCTCGCGTTCTCAATGACCGAGAACTTCTTGTGGCCCTTCATCAGAAACAGGATAAGCATCATTTCTGGCTCAAGAGACAGATGCAAAGCCTCTTGGTGGATGTCAATCGCATTCGCAACCTTGCCACCAAGAATGCCTTTGTTGCTCATGAAACTTGCTGGCGATCATGGAAGAGTTTGACCCTGCTCAGTGCTGAAGCTGATCTTCAAGATGATGGCTTCAATGAAAGATTCCAGTTTGACTCCACTCCTCCATGGACTGCTGTCCTACGTCGCACTCCATCTCTTGAAGACTCTGAATATTCTTCTTCCGCGGTAACGGTAAATGCCAGAGTGATCGATGATGAAGATGATGCTACTTCACCACCTCCTGCTACTGCGCGCATCGACACTGCACCAAGTTCATCTGCACCGCCAACCAACGACGACAACCCTACTGCTTCACCTACTCATGATGACGAGTAGATGCTCTATGTCTTCAAACCTTTTTGGTCCTTACTGACAAAAGGGGGAGAAGCGTATGAGTTGATAGTCTTCAAGCGGGTTCATATGGGCGGTTGCACTATATTTTGCTTCGTGCTTACAACTCTTGCCTTTTGAAACATTTGGTTCTCTGAGTTGTAACACCTAAACTTGATGGTCGTCTACTACTTATTTGCTTCACTACGATGCAATGATAAATTCCGCATGTGTGATGATAACTTCCGCACTTTGATCATTCTGCAAACGTCCATTCTTCATTATGCATGTCATTCTACTTGCTATATCAGTTCATGCATGATGAATTATCTTCATAAGTTGAAGTGGATCTCCACAAGTACAACCTGCCATGTGCATTTGCATTCCAAAAGCAAATTAATTATATGCACATCTTCAGGGGGAGCCCTTGCAACTTATGAAGACAACTCCCTATCCTTACAATTTCACATATTTATCCCCGTTGAAAACTTCAACCAGTTTGTCATCAATCACCAAAAAGGGGGAGATTGTAAGTGCATCTAGTGCCACCCCTAGTTGGTTTTGGAGTATTGACGACAAAGTTGGTTGAGGGACTAATGCGTTTGTGAGAATTGCAGGACAACGCAAGTAGTGTCCCTCATCGATTCGGTTTACCTACCGGAGATGACCCCTAAAAATGTATGAAGACATTGAAGACAATGGTGGTATGAGAAGATATTCATATTGAAGACTATGACATGAGAAGATATTGCGTGAAGACTATGGAGCACGAAGACTGTGTGGTTTCGTAGTTTCCTTTTCTTCTTTGTTGAGTCATAGGAACCACCGTACTGTTAAGTGGGGTCCAAGTGAACTAAGTCAGAGTGACTGAAGTGATGCTCAACTCAAATCCTATGTCCTCGAGCGAAGACAATGAGAGCAAACCTTATCCAGAGCTGGATGAGTCAGCTTTGCTTGTAGCCCAAGTAAAGTTGCCGCATGTGTTTGAAATCTGACCATTGGAACACGTGTCAGTTCCTTAGTGACCCAGGGTCATTTTGGACAAATCAGGTCGGGTTGCCTAGTGGCTATAAATAGCCCACCCCCTACACCATAAATCGGTGGCTGCTCAGAGTTTGTGCACGGCTTTTGTCGTTTGAGAGCAACCCACCTCGAAGCATTTGAGAGAGAGAAAAATCCTTGCGAGGACAAAGCCCAAACACCCAGAGCCAAAGAGTGTTAGGCATCACTGAAGTCTTTCTGTCTGTGTGACCTGAAGACTTATTACACTTGAGGACTATGAATCCTCCAGCCGGTTAGGCGTCGCGTTCTGAGCATCCAAGAGTCATTGTGGATTGCCGGTGAACGAAGTCTGTGAAGGTTTGGAAGTCTCCCTTGAAGACTTACCAGAGTGATTGGGCGAGGACTGGGTGTCCTTAGCTCAAGGGGAATAAGGTGAATACACCGTCTTCTGAGTTAAATCTCAGCCTCCCTAACCAGACGTACAGTTGTCACAGCAACTGGAAATGGTCCAACAAATCATGTGTCTTCAACAAGAAACTGGTTCTATCCCTTCCCAACCTTACTTAAGTTTGTCTTCGTGAAGTCATTGCCTATCTGTGTATCTGTTTGACTTCATTGCTTGACTACTATTGTTGATTGGCTTCATACTATCTTCTATCCTGATCCTTACTATCTAGCTGCTATTAGTCCTGTACTTTCACATCATTGCATACTTGACTATGGCTTGCTTAGGGTAGTTTATCTTCCGCTGCATAACAATTGGGTCATTTCTGTTGTTTGACTTCGAAACTTCCGAGTTTTGAAGACTTTCATAAAAATCGCCTATCCACCCCCCTCTAGTCGATACTAGCACTTTCAGGCGCGCCTCCCGAGCTTGTGGCTCATCCGTGGCCTTTCTGACCTCCTCCTGAAGCTTCCCACGTGTCTTTGGGTCCAAGAAAAATCGTCAAAAAGTTTCGTTCCGCTTGGACTCAGTTTGGTATTGAGTTTCTATAAAAGACAAAAACAAGGAAAAACCAACAACTTGCACTGGGCGCTAAAAAATGATATAAAATAGCATAATTATGCATATAAGACATCCAAGATGTATAATATAATAGCTTGGAACAATCAAAAATTGTAGATATGTCGGAGACGTATCAAGCACTTATTGCTCTTCTAGTTAACACTTGCTTGCCCGGAATGGATGAAAGAGTTTTTCTTTCTTTGAGCAATGAAACATATATTAGGTGGTGAAAGGTATGTAAAGACAACATGATTGCAGTAACCTGCTAACACACCCACGAATGCGTCATCATCAACGCTCTCAAGCACTTAGTTTTAATCACTGGTTGCTGAAACTTTTGTTGTCACGTGATGGGATTATGCCAAATAAGTGATCATGTCTAAGGTTTTGCATTGGCTTAATTTTGGGTACTACGGACCAATATATTTGTCGCTTTCGAGCTCTTACAATTGGTACCCAGTGTTTACCACATACACACGCATTCAAGAGAAAGCTAAATAATATTCAATGTAGTGTTTCCACTACATATGGTAACAAACTCAGAGCCGAAACTTTGGTGGATCGTTCATTGGCCAATAGAGTTATCAGCATAACATCAAGAAAGCTGGTGAAACCACAGTTACACACATACACATGCATATAGTAGCACGGTCATGGCACCAGCGAGAAGCCGAAGCACCATGCAAGAATATAACACGGATTTTTGGCATAATCTCATTCACCCTTCAACCAAGTTCCTCTAGACAATTTAATCCACAAGTGCTATTGACTCTATTAAAATTAACAATATGGGGTTCACTATCTATAACATCATCTTCTCTACAAATTTTCTCAACACCAAAGTCTTTGAAGACTTTCTCCCGTGCATGGTTATTCTTCATTAGGATCACTTTCTTTTAAAAACAGTCCCACAACAACTCTTCATTGTCTAGATTAAATAGAACAAAGGCTACAAAAGTAATTTAGCTACCAGAATGAAACCTTTATTTTAACTATCAGGACTTACTCCCACTTGCACACTGCTACGTCTTGAGCTTGCATTGGTTTTCCTTGAAGAGGAAAGGGTGATGCAACAATAGTAGCGTAAGTATTTCCCTTAGTTTTTGAGAACCAAGGTATCAATCCAGTAGGAGGCTGGTACGTCCATTTTGCATCATGCTTTTATATCAATATTTATTGCATTATGGGCTGCTATTATATATTATACCTCAATACTTATGGCTATTCTCTCTTATTTTACAAGGTTTACCATGAAGACGGGGAATGCCGGCAGCTGGAATTCTGGCTGGAAAAGGAGCAAACGTTGGAGACCTATTCTGCACAACTCCAAAAGTCCTGAAACTCCATGAAACATATTTTTGGATTTAATAAGAATTTTTGAGCGAAAGAAATACACCAGGGGCCCACACCCTGTCCAGGACAGAGGAGGGCGCCCCCTTATAGGGTGCGCCCCCTATCTCCTGGGCCCCCTGGTGGGCCTCCGGCGTCCATCTTCTGCTATATCAGAGCTTTTACCCTGGAAAAAATCGTGGGCAAGCTTACGGGACGGAACTCCGCCGCCACGAGGCGGAACCTTGGCGGAATCAATCTAGGGCTCTGGCGGAGCTGTTCTGCCGGGGACACTTCCCTCCGGGAGGGGGAAATCATCACCAACGTCATCACCAACGATCCTCTCATCGGGAGGGGGTCAATCTCCATCAACATCTTCACCAGCACCATCTCCTCTCAAAACCCTAGTTCATCTCTTGTATCCAATCTTGTATCAAAACCACAAATTGGTACCCGTGGGTTGCTAGTAGTGTTGATTACTCCTTGTAGTTGATGCTAATTGGTTTACTTGGTGGAAGATCATATGTTCAGATCCTTTATGCATATTATTACTCCTCTGATTATGAACATGAATATACTTTGTGACTAGTTACATTTTTTCCTGAGGACATGGGTGAAGTCTTGCTATTGGTAGTCATGTGAATTTGGTATTCGTTCGATATTTTGATGAGATGTATGTTGTCTTTTCCTCTAGTGGTGTTATGTGAACGTAGACTATATGACACTTCACCATTATTCGGGCCTAGAGGAAGGCATAGGGAAGTAATAAGTAGATGATGGGTTGCTAGAGTGACAGAAGCTTAAACCCTAGTTTATGCGTTGCTTCGTTAGGGGCTGATATGGATCCATATGTTTAATGTTGTGGTTAGGTTTACCTTAATACTTCTTTTGTAGTTGCGGATGCTTGCAATAGGGGTTAATCATAAGTGGGATGCTTGTCCAAGTTAGGGAAGTACCCAAGTACCGGTCCACCCACATATCAAATTATCAAAGTACCGAACGCGAATCATATGAACGTGATGAAAACTAGCTTGACGATAATTCCCCATGTGTCCTCGGGAGCTCCTTTCTCATTATTAGAAATTGTCCAGGCTTATCCTTTGCTACATAAAGGATTGGGACACCTTGCTGCACTTTATTTACTTTATTTACTTGTTACTCGTTGCTACTTATCTTATCACAAAACTATCTATCACCTACAATTTTAGTGCTTGCAGAGAAAACCTTACTGAAAACCGCTTATCATTTCCTTCTGCTCCTCGTTGGGTTCGACACTCTTAGTTATCAAAAGTACTACGATTGATCCCCTACACTTATGGGTCATCAAGAATCTTTTCTGGCGCCGTTGCCGGGGAGTGTAGCGCTTTTGGTGAGTGGAACTTGGTAAGGAAACATTTATATAGTGTGCTGAAATTTTCTGTTACTTGTCTCTATGGAAACTAATCCTTTGAGGGGCTTGTTTGGGGTATCTTCACCCCAACTAGAAGAGCAAAGAGTTGCTCCTCAACCTACTGAACTTTATGAAAATATTTACTTTGAGATTCCTTCGGGTATGATAGAAAAACTGCTAGCTAATCCATTTGCAGGAGATGGCACATTGCATCCCGATTTACACCTTATCTTTGTGGATGAAGTTTGTGGATTATTTAAGCTTGCAGGTATTCCCGCTGATGTTTTCAAAAGGAAGGTCTTCCCTTTATCTTTGAAGGGAGATGCATTGACATGGTATAGGCTATGTGATGATACGAGATCTTGGAATTATAAGCGATTGAAGTTGGAATTTCACCAGAAGTTCTATCCTATGCATCTTGTTCATCGTGATCGTAATTACATATATAATTTCTGGCCTCGCGAAGGAGAAACTGCTACGTCTTGAGCTTGCATTGGTTTTCCTCGAAGAGGAGAGGGTGATGCAGCAAAGTGTAGCGTAAGTATTTCCCTTAGTTTTGAGAACCAAGGTATCAATCCAGTAGGAGGCTCCTCAAAAGTCCCACGCACCTACACAAACAAACTGAGAACTCGCAACCAACACAATAAAGGGGTTGTCAATCCCTTCACGGCCACTTGCGAAAGTGAGATCTAATAAAGAGAGTATGATAAGATCATATATTTTTGGTATTTTTGGTATAGATTCAAAAAGTAAAGATGCAAATAAAAGTAGATGGAAAACAAATATGATAAGAGATAGACCCGGGGGCCATAGGTTTCACTAGAGGCTTCTCTCGAGATAGCATAAGTATTACGGTGGGTGAACAAATTACTGTCAAGCAATTGATAGAAAAGCGCATAGTTATGAGATTATCTAGGCATGATCATGTATATAGGCATCACGTCCATAACAAGTAGACCGACTCCTGCCTGCATCTACTACTATTACTCCACACATCGACCGCTATCCAGCATGCATCTAGAGTATTAAGTTCATAAGAACAGAGCAATGCATTAAGCAAGATGACATGATGTAGAGGCATAAACACATGCAACATGATATAAACCCCATCTTGTTATCCTCGATGGCAACAATACAATACGTGTCTTGCAACCCTTTCTGTCACTGGGTAAGAACACCACAAGATTGAACCCAAAGCTAAACACTTCTCCCATGGCAAGAAAGATCAATCTAGTAGGCCAAACCAAACTGATATTTCAAAGAGACTTGCAAAGATAACTCAATCATACATAAAAGAATTCAGAGAAGATTCAAATATTATTCATAGATAAACTTGATCATAAACCCACAATTCATCGGATCTCGACAAACACACCGCAAAACGAGATTACATCGAATAGTTCTCCACAAGAGAGGGGGAGAACTTTGTATTGAGATCCAAAAAGAGAGAACAAGCCATCTAGCTAATAACTATGGACCCGTAGGTCTGTGGTAAACTACTCACAACTCATTGGAGGGGCAAGGATGTTGATGTAGAGGCCCTCCGTGGTTGCTTCCCCCTCCGGCAGAGTGCCGGCAAGGGCTCCAAGATGGGATCTCGCGGATACAGAAGGTTACGACGGTGGAAATTGTGTTTCGTGGTGCTCCTGGATGTTTTCGGGGTACGTAGGTATATATAGGAGGAAGAAGTACGTCGGTGGACGCCCGATGGGGCCCATGAGACAGGGGGCATGCCCTACAGGGGGCGCGCCCTCCTATCTCGTGGGGCCCTTGGAGCTTTCTTGACTTGCACTCCAGGCTCTCCGGATCAGATTTGTTCCAAAAATAACGCTCCCGAAGGTTTCATTCCGTTTGGACTCCGTTTGATATTCATTTTCTTTGAAATACTGAAATAGGCAAAAAAAAACAGCAATATGGGCTGGGCCTCCGGTTAGTAGGTTAGTCCCAAAAATGATATAAATGTGTAAAATAAAGCCCATAAACATCCAAAAGGGGTAATATAATAGCATGGAACAATCAAAAATTGTAGATACATTGGAGATGTATCAGAAAGCATCGCTCAAGCTTGGGGGAGGGTTAAGTCAATGTTATATTCATGCCCCAATCATGAGCTCTCTCAGGAAATGATTATTCAGAATGTTTATGCTCGGCTTTCTCGATAATCGCAACCTGCTCGATACTTCCTGTGCTGGTTCTTATATGCTGAAGACTATTGGTTTCAAATGGGACTTATTGGAAAGAATTAAACGCAACTCTGAAGATTGGGGTTCCGATGATGGTAAGGAGTCAGGTATGACACCTAAGTTTGATTGTGTTAAATCTTTTATGGATAGCGATGCTTTCCGTGGATTTAGCTCTAAGTATGGACTTGACTCTGAGATAGTAGCTTCTTTCTGTGAATCTTTTGCTACTCACGTTGATCTCCCTAAAGAGAAGTGGTTTAAATATAATCCTCCTGTTGAAGTGAAAGTAGTTGCACCTATTACAGTCAAAGAAAAGACTATTACCTATAGTGATCCTATTGTTCCTACTGCTTATGTTGAAAACCCTCCTTTTTCTGTTAGGATAAAGGATCATGCTAAACCTTCGACTGTTGTTCATAAGAGTAATACTAGGACTTATACATCTCCTGAGAAAATTAATGTTGAACCTAGTATTTCTATGGTTAAAGATCTCTTGGATGAGGATTTAGATGGGCATGTTATTTCTTTCTATGGTGAGACTGCCAATATTGCTAGACCTGATACTAAGACACGTAGACCTGTCGTAGGCATGCCTGTTATTTCAGTTAAAATAGGAGATCATTGTTATCATGGCTTATGTGATATGGTGCTAGTTGCTAGTGCAATACCTTATACTTTATATCAAGAAATTATGCATGACATTGGACCCATTGAATTAGAAAACATTGATGTTACTATTAAGCTTGCTAATAGGGATACCATTAAACCCTTTGGGATTGTTAAAGATGTTGAAGTTTTGTGTGGGAAGGTTAAATACCATGCTGATTTTCTTATTCTTGGTTCCCCACAAGATGATTTTTGTCCCATTATTTTTGGTAGACCCTTCTTGAATACGGCTAGTGCTAAGATTAATTGTGAAAAGAATACTGTCACCGTTGGCATAGATGTTATGTCTCATGAGTTTAATTTTGCTAAGTTTAGTAGACAACCTCGTGATAGGGAACCACCTAGCAAGGATGAAATTATTGGTCTTGCTTCCATTGTTGTTCCTCCAACTGATCCGTTAGAACAATATTTGCTAGACCATGAAAACGATATGTTTATGAAGGAAAGGGAGGAAATAGATGAAGTGTTCCTTAAACAGGAACCTGTGCTGAAACATAACCTTCCCATTGAAATTCTTGGGGATCCCCCTCCACCCAAGGGTGATCCCGTGTTTGAACTCAAACCATTACCTGATAATCTTAAGTATGCTTATCTTGATGAAAAAGAAATATATCCTGTTATTATTAGTGCTAACCTTTCAGAGAAAGAAGAAGAAAGATTATTGAGAACTCTGAAGAAGCACCGAGCAGCTACTGGATATACTCTGGATGATCTTAAGGGCATTAGTCCCACATTATGCCAACACAAAATTACAGTGGAGAAAGATGCCAAACCAGTTAGAGATCCTCAAAGATGATTAAATCCCAAGATGAAGGAAGTGGTAAGAAAGGAGATACTAAAGCTCCTTGAGGCAGGTATTGTTTATCCCGTTGCTGATAGTGAATGGGTAAGCCATGTCCATTGTGTTCCTAAAAAGGGAGGTATTACCGTTGTTCCTAATGATAAAGATGAATTGATCCCGCAAAGAATTATTACAGGTTATAGGATGGTAATTGATTTCCGTAAGTTAAATAAAGCTACTAAGAAAGATCATTACCCCTTACCTTTTATTGATCAAATGCTAGAAAGACTATCCAAACACACACATTTCTGCTTTCTAGATGGTTATTCTGGTTTCTCTCAGATACCTGTGTCGGCGAAGGATCAATCTAAAACTTCTTTTACTTGCCCTTTTGGTACTTTCGCTTATAGACGTATGCCTTTTGGTTTATGTAATGCACCTGCTACCTATCAAAGATGCATGATGGCTATATTCTCTGATTTTTGTGAAAAGATTTGTGAGGTATTCATGGATGACTTTTCTGTTTATGGATCCTCTTTTGATGATTGTTTGAGCAACCTTGATGGAGTTTTGCAGAGATGCGAAGACACTAGTCTCGTCCTGAATTGGGAAAAGTGTCACTTTATGGTTAATGAAGGCATTATCTTGGGGCACAAGATCTCCGAGAGAGGTATTGAAGTTGATAAAGCCAAAGTTGATGCTATTGAAAAGATGCCATATCCCAAGGACATAAAAGGTATAAGAAGTTTCCTCGGTCATGCCGGTTTTTATAGGAGGTTCATTAAGGACTTCTCTAAAATCTCTAGGCCTCTGACTAATTTATTGCAAAAAGATATTCCTTTTGTCTTTGATGATGATTGTGTAGAAGCATTTGAAATACTTAAGAAAGCTTTGATCACTGCACCTATTGTTCAGCCACCTGATTGGAATTTACCTTTTGAAATTATGTGCGATGCTAGTGATTATGTTGTAGGTGCTGTTCTAGGGCAAAGAGTCGATAAGAAATTGAATGTTATCCAGTATGCTAGTAAGACTCTTGACACTGCCTAGAGAAATTATGCTACTACTGAAAAAGAGTTCTTAGCAGTTGTGTTTGCATGTGATAAGTTTAGACCTTATATTGTTGATTCCAAAGTTACTATTCACACTGATCATGCTGCTATTAAATATCTTATGGAAAAGAAAGATGCTAAACCTAGACTCATTAGATGGGTTCTCTTGCTCCAAGAATTTGACTTGCATATTATTGATAGAAAGGGAGCTGAGAACCCCGTTGCAGATAACTTGTCTAGGTTAGAGAATGTTCTTGATGACCCACTGCCTATTAATGATAGCTTTCCTGATGACCAATTAGCGGTCGTTAATGCTTCTCTTACTGCTCCTTGGTATGCTGATTATGCTAATTACATTGTTGCTAAATTTATACCGCCTAGTTTCAAATACCAGCAAAAGAAAAAGCTATTTTATGATTTAAGACATTACTTTTGGCATGATCCACACCTTTATAAAGAAGGAGTAGATGGTGTTACTAGACGCTGTGTGCCTGAGCATGAACAGGAACAGATCCTACACAAGTGTCACTCTGAATCCTATGGAGGACACCACGCCGGAGACAGAACTGCACACAAGGTACTACAATCTGGTTTTTATTGGCCTACTCTCTTCAAAGATGCTCGTAAGTTTGTCTTATCTTGTGATGAATGTCAAAGAATAGGTAACATTAGTAGACGTCAAGAAATGCCTATGAATTATTCTCTTGTTATTGAACTGTTTGATGTTCGGGGCTTTGATTATATGGGACCTTTTCCTGCCTCTAATCTGGTTATACACATATTTTAGTTGCTGTTGATTATGTTACTAAGTGGGTAGAAGCTATTCCAACTAGTAGTGCTGATCATAACACTTCTATTAAAATGCTTAAAGAAGTTATTTTTCCAAGGTTTGGAGTCCCTAGATATCTTATGACTGATGGTGGTTCACATTTTATTCATGGTGCTTTCCGTAAGATGCTTGCTAAGTATGATGTCAATCATAGAATCGCATCTCCTTATCATCCGCAGTCTAGTGGTCAAGTAGAGTTGAGCAATAGAGAGCTCAAATTAATTTTGCAAAAGACTGTGAATAGATCTAGAAAGAATTGGTCCAGAAAACTTGATGATGCATTATGGGCCTATAGAACTGCATACAAAAATCCTATGGGTATGTCTCCATATAAGATGGTTTATGGAAAAGCGTGTCATTTACCTCTTGAACTTGAACATAAGGCATATTGGGCTATTAAAGAGCTCAACTATGACTCCAAACTTGCCGGTGAGAAGAGGTTATTTGATATTAGCTCACTTGATGAATGGAGAACCCAAGCATATGAGAATGCCAAGCTATTCAAAGAAAAAGTCAAGCGCTGGCATGATAAGAGGATACAAAAGCATGAGTTTAACGTAGGAGATTATGTATTATTATTCAACTCCCGCTTAAGATTTTTTGCAGGAAAACTTCTCTCAAAATGGGAAGGTCCTTACGTTATCGAGGAGGTCTATCATTCTGGTGCCATAAAAATTAACAACTTCGAAGGCACAAATCCGAGGGTGGTAAACGGTCAAAGAATTAAACATTATATTTCAGGTAATCCTATCAATGTTGAAACTAATATTATTGAAGCCGTAACTCCTGAGGAATACATAAGGGACACTTTCTAGAACGTTCCAGACTCCGAAAAGGTATAGGTATGTGGTACGGTAAGTAAACCGACTCCAAAACAACTCCGATGGCAATTTTTATCAGTTTTGGAATATTTAAGAATTTTAGGAAGAAAGAAGTAGTCCGAAAGGGACACGAGGCTCCCACGAGAGTGGAGGGCGCGCGCCCCCTACTGGGCGCGCCCCCCTGTCTCGTGGGCACCTCGTGTGCCTCCCGGACTCCGTTTTCTTGCATATTACATATTTTGGTCGGTAAAAATTCATTATATATACTCCCGAAGATTTTGACCATCATATCACGCAAATATCCTCTGTTTTCGTTTCGAGCTGTTTCTGTTGCAGACTTAGTGCATTATGTCATCTTAGGATTCGGAAGGGGAAAGCTATGTGGCTGACTAACTTGCAGACCCTAAGGTCTACGGGGACTTGGAGCATGATGACTGGACCTCCGAAGAAAAAGAAGACTATGAGCCTAAGGGAAAAGAGGAGACGAGTTCAGACGAGGACGAAACCCCATTACCTCAACCTGGGGATATGCATGTGGAGTTTAAAAAGTCAAGCCTCCCTAAGGTCCAATCTATCCCACCATGTTTTTTGCAGGACAGCAAGGCGGCATTATGCAAAAAGATAATGAAACTTGAACTCGAGAATGAGGATCTGAGGGAGGAAAATTTTAGCCTCAGACGCAAGCTAGAGAAGAAAAATACAGCAACTCCTACTTCACCACCTCCGAGGACCTAAGCACATGGGTATGGGCACTCCCCTTGGCAACTGCCAAGCTTGGGGGAGGTGCCCCGGTATCGTATCACCATCACACTCCTATCTTTTCCGCTTTATTTAGTTCGATCCTTTTAGTAGTATCTTGATCTAGTAGTTTGAAGTTTTGATATCAAGTAGTTTTGAGTTTTGCATTGTGATCTCTTTTTGTAATCGAGTCCGTGAGCTATCTATAATAAAGATTAGTGTTGAGTCAAGGGCTTTGCTATGTTGCTATGATCTTGAGGAAGTAGAAAGAATAAAAGAGTTCATATTGATCTTATGGATAGTGATGACTTCACACATAGAAAGTATGAAGCATAAAAATTGTTGAGAGTTGATAAACTTAGCCTTGGTCATTGTTGTAATTAATAGGAAGTGATAAGGAAAGAGGGGTTCACATATAAATATATTATCTTGGACACCTTTTATAATTGGGAGCACTCATTAAGTATGACATGCTAAAAGAGTTGACGTTGGACAAGGAAGACAACGCAATGGTTTATGTTTTCCGACATCTCAGTTAAAGTATATTGTCATTAATCTTCCAAACATGTTGAGCTTGCCTTTCCCCATCATGCTGGCCAAATTCCTTGCACCAAGTAGAGATACTACTTGTGCTTCCAAATATCCTTAAACCCAGTTTTGCCATGAGAGTCCACCATACCTACCTATGGATTGAGTAAGATCCTTCAAGTAAGTTGTCATGTTGCAAGCAATAAAAAATTGCTATCTAAATATGTATGACTTATTAGTGCAGAGAAAATAAGCTTTGTACGAACTTGTTGTGGAAGTAATAAAAGCGACGGACTGCATAATAAAGGTCCACATACAAGGGGCAATATAAAGTGATGTTCTTTTGCATTAAGATTTTGTGCATCAACCGTAAACGCACATGACAACCTCTGCTTCCCTATGCGAAGGGCCTATCTTTTACTTTATGTTTTTACTTTATGCTTGAGTCAAGGTGATCCTCACCTTTCCCTTTTTCATTTTATCCTTTGGCAAGCTCCTCGTGTTTGAAAGATCATGATATATATATCCAATTGGATGTAAGTTAGCATGGGCTATTATTGTTGACATCACCTAAAGGTGAATGCGTTGGGAGGCAACACATTAAGCCCCTATCTTTCTCAGTGTCCGGTTGAAACTCCATAACCACAAGTATTGCATGAGTGTTAGCAATTATAGAAGACTACATGATAGTTAAGTATGTGAACTTGCTGAAAAGCTCTATTGTTGACTCTTTCTGATGTTATGGTAAATTGCAATTGCTTCAATGACTGAGATTATAATTTGTTAGTTCCCAATGAAGTTTTTGAACCATACTTGACATTGTGAATTGATTATTACTTGAGCATAAGAAATCATATGATAATATATATATGTTGCTGTTATAAGAATGATCATGATGCCCTCATGTCCGTATTTTATGTTTATCGACACCTCTATCTCTAAACATGTGGACATATTTTTTGATTTCGGCTTCCGCTTGAGGACACGCGACGTCCAAGCTTGGGGGAGTTGATACGTCCATTTTGCATCATGCTTTTATATAAATATTTATTGCATTATGGGCTGTTATTATATATTATATCTCAATACTTATGGCTATTCTCTCTTATTTTACAAGGTTTACCATGAAGAGGGGGAATGCCGGCAGCTGGAATTCTGGCTGGAAAAGGAGCAAATGTTGGAGACCTATTCTGCACAACTCCAAAAGTCCTGAAACTCCATGAAACGTATTTTTGGATTTAATAATAATTTTTGAGCGAAAGAAATACACCAGGGGGCCCACACCCTGTCCAGGAGAGAGGAGGGCGCCCCCCCCCCTATAAGGCGCGCCCCTATCTCTTGGGCCCCCTGGTGGGCCTCCGGCGCCCATCTTCTGCTATATCAGAGCTTTTACCCTGGAAAAAATCATGGGCAAGCTTACGGGACGAAACTCCTCCGCCACGAGGCGGAACCTTGGCGGAATCAATCTAGGGCTCTGGCGGAGCTGTTCTGCCGGGGACACTTTCCTCCGGGAGGGGGAAATCATCACCAACGTCATCACCAATGATCCTCTCATCGGGAGGGGGTCAATCTCCATCAACATCTTCACTATCACCATCTCCTCTCAAAACCCTAGTTCATCTCTTGTATCCAATCTTGTATCAAAACCACAAATTGGTACATGTGGGTTGCTAGTAGTGTTGATTACTCCTTGTAGTTGATGCTAATTGGTTTACTTGGTGGAAGATCATATGTTCAGATCCTTTATGCATATTATTACTCCTCTGATTATGAACATGAATATACTTTGTGAGTAGTAATGTTTGTTCCTGAGGACATGGGTGAAGTCTTGCTATTAGTAGTCATGTGAATTTGGTATTTGTTCGATATTTTGATGAGATCTATGTTGTCTTTTCCTCTAGTGGTGTTATGTGAACGTCGACTACATGACACTTCACCATTATTTGGGCCTAGAGGAAGGCATAGGGAAGTAATAAGTAGATGATGGGTTGCTAGAGTGACAGAAGCTACCCTAGTTTATGCGTTGCTTCGTTAGGGGCTAATATGGATCCATATGTTTAATGTTGTGGTTAGGTTTACCTTAATACTTCTTTTGTAGTTGCGGACGCTTGCAATAGGGGTTAATCATAAGTGGGATGCTTGTCCAAGTTAGGGCAGTACCCAAGTACCGGTCCACCCACATATCAAATTATCAAAGTACCGAACACGAATCATATGAAAGTGATGAAAACTAGCTTGACGATAATTCCCAATGTGTCCTCGGGAGCTCCTTTCTCATTATTAGAAATTGTCCAGGCTTATCCTTTGCTACATAAAGGATTGGGCCACCTTGCTGCACTTTATTTACTTGTTACTCATTACTATTTATCTTATCACAAAACGATCTATCACCTACAATTTCAGTGCTTGCAGAGAAAACCTTACTGAAAACCGCTTATCATTTCCTTCCGCTCCTTGTTGGGTTCGACACTCTTACTTATCGAAAGGTCTACGATTGATCCCCTACACTTGTGGGCCATCAGAGGCTCCTCAAAAGTCCCACGCACCTACACAAACAAACAAGAACTCGTAACCAACGTGATAAAGGGGTTGTCAATCCCTTCACGGCCACTTGCGAAAGTTGGATCTGATAGTGATAAAATGAAAAGATAAATATATTTTTGGTATTTTATGATATAGATTGGAAAAGTAAAGATGCAAATAAAAGTAGAATGAAAGCTTATATGATAAAATATAGACCCGGGGGCCATAGTTTTCACTAGTGGCTTCTCTCAAGATAGCATAAGTATTACGGTGGGTGAACAAGTTACTATCGAGCACTTGATAGAAAAGCGAATAATTACGAGATTATCTAGGCATGATCATGTATATAGGCATCACATCTGTGACAAGTACACCGACTCCTGCCTGCATCTACTACTATTACTCCACACATCGACCGCTATCCAGCATGCATCTAGAGTATTAAGTTCATAAAGAACAGGGTAACACATTAAGAAAGATGGCATGATGTAGATGGATAAACTCATGCAATATGATATAAACCCCATCTTTTTATCCTCGATGGCAACAATACAATACGTGCCTTGCTGCCCCTGCTGTCACTGGGAAAGGACACGACAAGATTGAACCCAAAGCTAAGCACTTCTCCCATTGCAAGAAAGATCAATCTAGTAGGCCAAACCAAACTGATAATTCGAAGAGACTTGCAAAGATAACTTAATCACACATAAAAGAATTCAGAGGAGATTCAAATATTTCTCATAGATAAACTTGATCATAAACCCACAATTCATCGATCTCGACAAACACACCACAAAATGAGTTACATTGAATAGATCTCCAAGAAGATCAAGGAGAACATTGTATTGAGATTCAAAGAGAGAGAAGAAGCCATCTAGGTAATAACTATGGACTCGAAGGTCTGTGGTAAACTACTCACAACTCATTGGAGAGGCCTTGGAGATGATGTAGAGGCCCTCCATGGTCGATTCCCCCTATGTGGAGTGCCGGTGAAGGCTCCAAGATGGGATCTCACAGATACAGAAGGTTATGGCAGTGGAAATAGTTTTTCGTCATCGCTTCTGATATTTTCGGGGTACATGGGTATATATAGGAGGAAGAAGTAGGTCGGTGGACGCCCGAGGGGCCCACGAGATAGGGGGCGCCCAGCAGGGGGGCGCCCTCCACCCTCGTGGCCGCCTTGGTTGTTGCTTGACTTCCACTCCAAGTCCTCTGTATCACGTTTGTTCCAAAAAGATCACTCCGGAAGGTTTCATTCCGTTTGGACTCCGTTTGATATTGTTTTTCTTTGAAACACTGAAATAGGCAAAAAAACAGCAATACGGGCTGGGCCTCCGGTTAGTAGGTTACTCCCAAAAATGATATAAAAGTGTAAAGTAAAGCCCATAAACATCCAAAACGGCTAATATAATAGCATGGAACAATCAAAAATTATAGAAACGTTAGAGACGTATCAAGCATCCCCAAGCTTAATTCCTGCTCGTCCTCGAGTAGGTAAATGATAAAAACAGAATTTTTGATGTGGAATGCTACCTAGCATAATTCTCAATGTAATTTTCTTTATTGTGGCATGATTGTTCAGATCCAAATGATTCAAGATAAAAGCTTATAAAACATAAAAATAATAATACTCGAAGCATACTAACAAGTAATCATGTCCTATCAAAATAGCATAGCCAAAGAAAGCTTATCCCTACAACTTCATATAGCTAGGCCATGCTTCATTTTAATTACACAAAATACTCCCATCATGCACAACCCCGGTTTCAGCCAAGCAATTGGTTCATACTTTTTAACGCACTTCAGCTTTTTCAACTCTTACGCAATACATGAGCGCAAGCCATGGACATAGCACTATATGTGGTATATGGTGTTGGTTGTGAAGACAAAAAAGGGAGAAGATAGTCTCACATCAACTAGGCGTATCAACGGGCTATGGAGATGCCCATCAATAGATATCAATGTGAGTGAGTAGGGATAGCCATGCAACGGATGCACTAGAGCTATAAATATATGAAAGCTCAACAAAAGAAACTAAGTGGGTGTGTGAGGGAGGCCTGGATTAGGGGGTGTCCGGATAGCCAAACTATCACCTTTGGCCGGACTCCTGGACTATGAAGAGACAAGATTGAAGACTTTGTCCCGCGTCCGGATGGGACTTTCCTTGGCGTGGAAGGCAAGCTTGGCAATACGGATATGTAGATCTCCTACCATTGTAACCGACTCTGTGTAACCCTAACCCTCTTCGGTGCCTATATAAACCAGAGGGTTTTAGTCCGTAGGACGAACAACAATCATACCATAGGCTAGCTTCTAGGGTTTAGCCTCTCTGATCTCGTGGTAGATCTACTCTTGTACTACCCATATCATCAATATTAATCAAGCAGGAGTAGGGTTTTACCTCCATAGAGAGGGCCCGAACCTGGGTAAAAACATCGTGTCCCTTGTCTCCTGTTACCATCCGCCTAGACACACAGTTCGGGACCCCCTACCCGAGATCCGCCGGTTTTGACCCCAACATTGGTGCTTTCATTGAGAGTTCCTCTGTGTCGTCATCTTTAGGCCCGATGGCTCCTCCGATCATCAACAACGATGCGGTCCAGGGTGAGACCTTTCTCCCCGGACAGATCTTCATATTCGGCGGCTTTGCACTGCGGGCCAATTCGCTTGGCCATCTGGAGCAGATTGAAAGCTACGCCCCTGGCCATCAGGTCAGATTTGGAAGTTTGAACTATACGGCTGACGTCCGCGGAGACTTGATCTTCGACGGATTCGAGCCACAGCCAAGCGCGCCATACTGTCACGATGGGCATGATCTAGCTCTGCCGCCGAACAGTGCCCTGGGGGCCGCACCAGTGTCCGCTCCGACCCTTAGCTCGGTGCCGACTGCGCCGATCGAGGATGGGTGGCTAGACACCGCCTCGGGGGCTGCGATCTCTGCGGTGATTGAGCCGTACACCAACCCTGTCCTTTGCGAAGCTTGTGACTCCAAGGTGCCGGACTCCTCTCCGAACTCCGAACCTTCCGCGCCCCTGCCAATCGAATCCGATTGGGCACCCATCATGGAGTTCACTACGCGGACATCTTTCAGCACTCGCCCTTTGGCGACATCCTGAATTCACTAAAGTCTCTCTCTTTATCAGGAGAGCCCTGGCCGGATTATGGTCAGCAAGGTTGGGATGCGGACGACGAAGAAATTCAAAGCCCACCCACCACCCACTTCGTAGCCACTGTCGAAAGTTTAAACGACGTGCTCGACTTCGACTCCGAAGACATCGACGGTATGGACGACGATGTAGGAGATAAACATGAACCAGCACCTATAAGGCACTGGACAGCCACCTCATCTCACGATGTATACATGGTGGACACACCTAAAGGAAGAGACAACGAGGAACAACGGGACGCCACGAGGGATCATTCCCTCGAAAAGCAGTCCAAACGGCGACATAAGCGCCGCTCAAAATCCCGCCTCGACAAAGACAGCAGCCATACAGACCCAGCCATAGAGCAGGGCGAACCGGTGGACGACGAACATGCCATGGAGCAACCGTCCGAACAGGACAACCTGGATAAACAATCCGTCCCCGGCGAAGATAACAGTCCGGATGATCTCACGCCGGACAAGTTGCTGGAGCAGAAGAACCTCCACAAAAGGCTCGTCGCCACTGCGCGTAGCCTGAAAAAGCAGAAGCGGAAGCTCAAAACAGCGGAAGATGCACTCAGAATCAGATGGAGCAAAGTACTCAACACCGCAGACAAATATGGCGATAGTCGCCAAACAAAGAGCTACCCGAAGCGAAAACTACTGCCCGAATTTGATGAGGAGGCCATAGAGCCCCCACAATCAAAGAACAAGGAGACCACCCGGTCGGATAGACGACCCCATGGCAAACATAGAGCGGCAAACGGCGCAGCACACAAGCCGGCACGCGATCCACACACGGATTCGCATCAAAAAGATGGCCCAGTTAGATCTATCTACGGGCCAAGAAAGCAAGCTCTAGTAAGCAATGCAACACATCAAGTATCCAAATATTATGGTACACCTAAATATAGGGGTGCCGCACACCCCCTATGTTTCACCGATGAGGTTCTGGATTATGAATTTCTAGCGGGATTCAAACCCGTAAACGTAGAGGCATACGACGGAACAACAGACCCTGGAGTCTAGATTGAGGATTACATCCTCCACATACACATGGCTAGAGGAGATGACCTCCATGCCATAAAATACTTACCCCTCAAGCTCAAAGGGCCAGCCCGGCATTGGCTCAAAAGCCTCCCCGAAAACACCATTGGAAGTTGGGAAGAGCTCGAGGATGCTTTTCGGGAAAAATTTCAAGGGACCTATGTCCGACCTCCGGATGCAGACGATTTAAGTCACATAACTCAACAACCCGGAGAGTCAGCCCGAAAATTCTGGAACAGATTCCTTACTAAAAAGAACCAAATAGTCGACTGTCCGGACGCCGAAGCCTTAGCAGCTTTCAAACACAACGTCCGAGACCAATGGCTCGCCAGACACCTCGGCCAAGAAAAGCCAAGAACAATGGCCGCATTAACAAGCCTCATGACCCGCTTTTGCACGGGAGAGGATAGCTGGCTGGCAAGATGCAGTATCAGCGACCCAAGTACATCCGAAGTCAGGGATGGAAACGAGAAACCGCAACGCAGCAAGGACCAGCACCGAACCAAGGGAAACAGCCCGAAGAGCACAACAGTCAACGCCGGATTCAAAAGCTCACGGCAAAATCGTAAAAAAACTGCCCCTTAAGGACAACAGGGACGAGCTACCTAACTTAAACAAAATCTTGGACAAGATATGCCAAATCCACAGTACTCCCGGGAAGCCTGCAAACCATACCCACAGAGATTGTTGGGTCTTCACTCAATCCGGCAAACTCAACACCGAACACAAGGGGCTTGACACACCAAGCGAGGACGATGACGAACCCCACAAGCAGAGCACCGGAAAACAAAAGAATTTCCCACAAGAAGTCAAAACAGTAAACTCACTTTACGTGACAAAAGGGAAAAACAGAATGGCGCCCATAGAGATACGCGCCATACGGCCTAACCCAGAGGAGTCCCGCCACTGGTTGTTAAAACCAATCCCTTCGACCATCAGGATTACTCTAGAAGTATCCGGAATGCAGGATGGACTGCCTTGATATTAGATCCGATAATCGACGGACTCCAGTTTACACAAGTCCTAATGGATGGCGGCAGTAATCTAAACCTGCTATATCAGGACACAATCCGCAAAATGGGGATAGACCCAACCAAAATTCGCCATAGCAATACTTCCTTTCAAGGGGTAATGCCAGGCCCATATGCCCATTGTACGGGCTCTCTACTGCTAGAAGTTGTGTTCGGCTCACCCGACAACTTCCGCCGTGAAAAGTTAACCTTCCACCTCGCCCCATTCACAAGTAGCTACCAAGCACTACTGGGACGCGAAGCTTTTGCCCGCTTTAAAGCAATACCGCATTATGCATCCCTTCCACTTAAAATGCCCGGTCCGCGAGGCATCATCTCCTTAAAGGGAAATACCGAGTGTTCCTCGAGCGCGGAAGATTGTGTGACTGCCTTGACAGCCACACACTAAACCGGCTTCACCAATCAAAGCACCTAAACAGGTTGTTCAGACCCCGGACACGGCTAGACGAGTCCGGCGTAAACATACAAGGGCTTACTAGCCGCATACCCCTGTACAAGGGGCTCCGCGCATGTACAACAAGAGACAATAAAGCTCAATTTTATTCATTTTTTTGAATCGTACTTTGTTTATTTAAC
This sequence comes from Triticum dicoccoides, assembly GCF_002162155.2. Taxonomy (NCBI): domain Eukaryota; kingdom Viridiplantae; phylum Streptophyta; class Magnoliopsida; order Poales; family Poaceae; genus Triticum; species Triticum dicoccoides. Next base: position 499,850,272 of record NC_041393.1, on the reverse strand, counting down.
ATAACGTACACTTTCGGACGATCTTTTTCAACTAAGTTCCTCTCTTTTACAGATGAACACTGTGCTACGCCCGTCCAGGATACGACACAACAGAGACACAGGCGCAGACGTGTAGTAGGGACCCGTGACAAGGATTCTTTTCAGATTAAGACCCTGCGTAAACCTTTTTTACTGTCTCTTGTTGATACACATCCCCTGGTTTCTTGCTATAACCGAGGAGGAGGCTGGCGTTTTGGCATGGGCCACGTCAGAATTTTGCGCGTACCTGGACACCAGGGGCTTATTACCAAGGGCGTTGTTTGGCTCGTTTTCATAAAGACCGAATACCTTAGGGAGTGTTCGGCGTCTCGAGTTAGGCCTTATATGCATCAGCTCCGAATCATGTCTTTGGTCAAATGTTGGGTTTGCCTGGCTCCTGTGTTTTGCTGCCTTACGTTCTGCTCTATCGGCTAACGCGGCACCAGGAGAACTACTGCAATTGTGCCCCGGTTCGTCCAGGCGAGCACCTCAGTAGAGAAAACCGAAAACTGACTGTCATGATATAGCGTGAGACTGGTCAACCACTCGATGACCCGTCGGAATCTTTAGAATTCCTCCGCATTAACGAAGGGCCGTTTCTCGGTCAGGCACATACGCGCCCCGAATTCGGGCAAGCGCGGTGCCCCTAGGGGCTATATAGTAGCCCCACTGTCAAACTCCTATGGCTAAGTGAAAGTGATAAAGCATTATAGTCCGGTTGCCTAGTTTGCCGCGCTACCACCTCCTTTATAGGACCAAGACGTTGGATCAAGTGTGAAAACGCACCTTTTGCAAACACCCCCGCATTATATGCGTGGGGGCTGAAGCCGAAGACTGCCATCTTTCAGGTTATATATACATATACATTAGCGGCCGCACAGGAGGTATTTTAATTCTTGAAAGGCACAAGTATAAAAAGCTTTTATATATTCCATCGAAACATTGTTTCACAATAATACATGTTATTCGAACATAATATCCTTCGAGCACTGCATCTCTATTAAACGAGCGCCTTGCAGAACTTCCTGAAAATAGTGCTCGACAGGTACTCGGCTTCCGTCCGAATCTTGGGATGCAACATCGGTGGCCTTCATCTCCGCCCAGTATGTCTTGACACGGGCAAGAGCCATCCGCGCACCCTCTATGCATGCCGACCTCCTCATTGCATTGATATGCGGCACCGCACCAAGGAACTGCTGCACCAAGCCAAAATAACTCTTCGGCTCGGGCCTTTTCGGCCACAAAAGACTCACGACATCCTTCATGGCAAGTCCGGGTAACCTATTCAGCTCCGCCCATTCGGCCAAGCGATCGGTTAATGGAAGTGGGCGCTCTGGATTATGGAACTGCGACCAAAAAACCTTTTCCATTTCGTGATCCTTTTGATCTCGGAAGTGTTCGGCCGCGTCCGCGGCACTTGCCGCCAAGTCCACATAAGCATCCTCCGCACTCCACAGCCGGACCAACTGAGCATATTTAGGATCCATGAATTTCCTCCGCAGCAGGAAGGGCTTTCCAGCCACGATATCTCCGGCCTGACGCAGCTCCTCCTTCATAGCTCTCATCGCAGAGCGAGCATCCTTGGCCTTGGTAGTGGCCTTCTTCAGGTCCTCTTGTACCGCTCAAGCTTCTTTTTCAAGAAGCTTGCAGCGGTCGGCAGCATTCTTCAACTTCACGGCCATCTCGGCCATTTCCTTCTTGCTTCGGCAGTGAGCAGCCTGTTCGGCTTTTAGCTCTTCGGCCGCCTTTAAGGCAGCCACATCACTCTTTCTGGCCTGCTCCTTGGCTCGGGCGAGCTCCGCTCGAAGGTTCTCCATGGCAGCGGCACCATCTGCATCAAGCATACATGTTGTAAGGCACGGGCATCAAGCTCCCTTACCATGTGTTCGCGAAGAAATTGCATACCTTGTGACTCGTCAAGTCGCTTATTGACAAGCGTGATGTCGGCATCCGCCACGTCAAGTTACCGCTTTAGTACGGTAAATTCATCAGTCCGGCTAGCCACCGGACCCTTCGCCACCTACATAGGAAGGGCGACATATTATACCTAGGATTATGATCCTCGGCGCGCTGTCATTTTTTGACAACACACCGAGCCTCAGGGGCTACTATCTACACAGGGCGCATTTTATATGCGGAACTGTCAGAAGGTACATCATTTTGCGTACCTCAAAACCTATCAGTAAACTTCTGACGGCTTCGTGCAATCCGCTCTCAGCGGATGAAATCCTTTCAATCACCGTACCCGTTAACGCACGGTGACCTTCTGAGATAGACGCTCGCCCGAGCAGATCCTTCAGCTCCTCCGACCGTACACCAGGTGGTGCCAGACCTGTCCGATGGCCTTTTTCGAAGGCCGGATGCGGAGGGCTTTGGGGGGACATACGACTGCCTTCCGGCCCTGCCGGACTCGGAGAAACCCTCCGCGACGACACCTCAGGGTCGCCCGCCTCGCAAGACGGTACGGCAGGGGAGGTGTTTCGCTCTCCATCATCTCCGGACGAAGATCCCCCGAAGACGAGCTCTGCTGAGAAGGGCTGAGATCCGAACTACAAGGTAAAATTTCGGTTATCTTCATCAGAAATAGGGCAGGGATATCCTTTATTTTAAAAAAACTCCCCTTTTTACTTACGGCTCGGTGGAGGGCTGATCCCCTTGGGGGCACAATACGGCCGAGGCATCTCTCGGCGTAGGACCCTCTGACGAAGATTTCTTCCCCCGCTTTGAGACCATGGTCTCCGGGTCTTCAGAGGCGGTCCTCTTCTTCCCTTGGATGGAGGGATTCTCGATCCCTCCTTTCCTGACAGCCTCCTTCGCGGAGGCGGCAGCTTCCTTGTTCCCCCCTTTACCTTCTTCCGAAGGCGCAACCTCCAGCATCCTGGTTAACAAGGGATCTGGCATGGTCTCAGGGAGGGGGGCCGGACACCTGTTTAACTTTGCTTTCGCTATCCACTCCTATTAAAGGGACAGCTCTTTTAAAGGGCAAGTTCGTGATAAATGTGGGATAGCGTGTCCGGGTACAGGGCTACTTACTTGACTATCCGGGCGATTGCAGCTCAGACTTGTGTCCTCGGTCAAGTCCGGACACATCGCTTGTGATGCGAAGAAAAGCTTGTACATCTCCACGGGTGTCGCGCCCATAAAATGTTGGAGAGCTCGTGGTCCCTCCGGGTTAAATTCCCACAGGCAGAGGGGGCGACGTTTGCAGGGCAGGGTGCGACGAATCAGCATGACCTGCGCTACTACGACCAGAGTGATCTCTCTCTCTAGGAGGTCTTGAATGCGGCCCCGCAACAAGGGCACGTCCTTGGACGGCCCCCAGTCAAGTCCTTTATTGACCCATGACGCCAGCCGTGGTGGAGGACCCGAGCGAAAGGCAGGTGGCGCCACCCATTTGGTGCCCCTGGGAGCTGTGATATAAAACCACTCTTGTTGCCATAGGCTGAGCTCCTCTTGAAAAGAGCCCTCGAGCCACGGAGCATCAGCATTCTTGCTTATAGCAGCCCCTCCGCACTCTGGCTGCTGCCCCTTGATCATCTTCGGCTCCACCTTGAAGGTCTTGAGCCACAATCCGAAGTGAGGGGTAATGCGGAGGAAGGCTTCTCATATAACAATAAACGATGAGATGTGGAGGATGGACTCCGGATCCAAGTCATGAAATTCCAACCCATAGTAAAACATGAGCCCCCTCACGAAGGGGTCCGTCGGGAAGCCTAGCCCCTAAAGAAAGTGAGACGCGAACACTACACTTTTGCCAGGCTTGGGAGTGGGAATAACCTGCCCTTGGGCAGGCAGCCTATGCGAAATTTTGCCGGTTAGATACCTGGCATCTCTTAGCTTTAGCACGTCTTCTTCCGTAATGGAGGAAGGCATCCACGGCCTTGCAGGTCGGAGCCGGACATCATCGAAGGTCCGAAGCGCCTGAATCTGGAGCTTTGGGTGTTGGAACTCGAGGCGAGGGGCGGATTCGATTGAGATTGAAAGAAAGGAGTGGAGCCTTGGTCTCTTTATAAAGAGGTTGAATACCAAGAGCCTTCCCCGTGACCGTTTGGGACTCGCCTTCGATAAAGGAGACGTGCCAACGGGCACGACTGGGTTACCTGCGCCCATATTAATGAGAATCCTAGAATAAGGGGACATGATCTCTGCTTTGACATGACGTGCCAAGGAAACCACCTCGCTAAACGCGCTGAGGTGGGACAGTAAAAATGATTCGAATAAAGGCTTGGCCGTGGGGTGATGTCACGCCACGGAATATGTCAGCAGATTGACTTGGAGTAAATATTATTCTCTCTACGGTGGTATGTGGAACTTATTTCGCAGAGCCGGACACTATCCTTGAGTTCAAAATCTTCTATGAAGTATTCGGAGGAGGAACCCGCCTTGCAATGCCGAAGACAATATGCGCGCCGGACTTGTCGTCGTTGAAGCCTGGTTCAGGGGCTACTGAGGGAGTCCTGGATTAGGGGGTGTCCGGATAGCCGAACTATCACCTTTGGCCGAACTCCTGGACTATGAAGATACAAGATTGAAGACTTCGTCCCGTGTCCGGATGGAACTTTCCTTGGCATGGAAGGCAAGCTTGGCGATACGGATATGTAGATCTCCTACCATTGTAACCGACTCTGTGTAACCCTAACCCTCTTCGGTGCCTATATAAACTGGAGGGTTTTAGTCCATAGGACGAACAACAATCATACCATAGGCTAGCTTCTAGGGTTTAGCCTCTCTGATCTCGTGGTAGATCTACTCTTGTACTACCCATATCATCAATATTAATCAAGCAGGAGTAGGGTTTTACCTCCATCGAGAGGGCCGAACCTGGGTAAATACATCGTGTCCCTTGTCTCCTGTTACCATCCGCCTAGACGCATAGTTCGGGACTCCCTACCCGAGATCCGCCGGTTTTGACACCGACAGTGTGCATCCAACTCGCTTGCTCATGAAGACCTAGGGCATTTTGAGGAAGCCCATCATTGGAATATACAAGCCAAGTTCTATAATGGAAAATTCCCACTAGTATATGAAAGTGACAACACAAGAGACTCTCTATCATGAAGATCATTGTGCTATTTTGAAGCACAAGTGTGGAAAAGAGATAGTAGTATTGTCCCTTCTCCCTTTTTCTCTCATTTTTTTATATTTTTTTAATTTTATTTGGCCTTTCTTTTTTTGGTGGGCTCTTTGGCCTCTCTTTTTTTAAGTCCGAAGTCTCATCCCGACTTGTGGGGGTATCATAATCTTCATCATCCTTTCCTCACTTGGGACAATACTCTAATAATGAAGATCATCACACTTTATTAATTTACAACTCGAGAATTACAACTCAACACTTAGAACAAAATATGACTCTATATGAGTGCCTCCGGTGGTGTACCGGGATATGCAATGAATCAAGAGTGACATGTATGAAAATTTATGAAGGTGGCCATGCCACAAATACAATGGCAACTACATGATCATGCAAAGAGCAATATGGCAATGATGGAGCGTGTCATAATAAACAGAATGGTGGAAAGTTGCATGGCAATATATCTCGAATGGCTATGAAAATGCCATAATAGGTAGGTATGGTGGCTATTTTGAGGAAGGTAATAATGGGTGCATGATACCGGCGAAAGTTGCGCGGTATAATAGAGGCTAGCAAAGTGGAAGGATGAGTGTGCGTATATCCATGGACTCACATTAGTCATAAAGAACTCATATACTTATTGCAAAAGTTTACTTCCCGTCGAACCAAAGTACTACTACGCATGCTCCTAGGGGAAGGGTTGATAGGAGTTAACCATCGCGCGATCCCGACCTCCACTCATAAGGAAGACAATTAAAAAAGCACCTCATGCACCAAATTTGTCACACACCTTTTACCATACGTGCATGCTACGGGACTTGCTAACTTCAATACAAGTATTTATCAATTTCATAATTACCCACTAGCATGACTCTAACATTACCACCTTTATATCTCAAAACAACTATCAAGCATCAAATTGATCCTAGTGTTTAATGCACTTTCTATGATAGTTTTTATTATACCCAACTTGGATGCTCATCATTCTAGGACCAAATTTGTAACCATAGCAAATACCATGCTGTTCTAAAAGACTCTCAAAATAATATAAGTGAAGCATGAGAGACTAACAATTTCTACAAAATTAAGCCATTGACATACTCTAGAAGATATAAGTGAACCACTAGAGCAAAAACTATCTAGCTCAAAAGATATAAGTGAAGCACATGGAGTATTCTAATAAATTCCAATCAAGTGGGTTTCTCCCAAAAGGTGTGTACAGCAAGGATGATTGTGGTAAACTAAAAAGAAAATACTAATATCATACAAGACGCTCCAAGCAAAACACATATCATGTGGCGAATAAAAATATAGCTCCAAGTAAAGTTACCGATAAACGAAGATGAAAGAGGGGATGCCTTCCGAGGCACCCCCAAGCTTAGGCTTTTGGCTATTATTGAATATCTTGGGGTGCCTTGGGCATCCCCAAGCTTAGGCTCTTGCCACTCCTTATTCCATAGTCCATCAAATCTTTACCCAAAACTTGAAAACTTCACAACACAAAACTCAACAGGAAATCTCATAAGCTCCGTTAGTGAAAGAAAGAAAAACCACCACATAAGGTACTGTAATGAACTCATTATTTATTTATATTGGTGTTAAACCTACTGTATTTCAACTTTTCTATGGTTCATACCCTTACATACTAGCCATAGATGCATCAAAATAAGCAAACAACACACGAAAAACAGAATCTGTCAAAAACAGAACAGTCTGTAGCAATCTGTAACTCTCGAATACTTCTGGAACTTTAAAAATCCTACCAAAATAGGAAGTCCTGGGCAATTTGTCTATTGATCTACATAAAAATAAATCAACGCAAAAGCCCGTTTATGTGAATTACTAAAATTAGTTTCGTGCGCGCAAAGTTTCTGTTTTTCAGCAGAATCAAATTAACTATCACCACAGGTTATCCTATAGGTTCTACTTGGCACAAACACTAACTAAAACATAAAAACACATCTAAACAGAAAGTAGATGCAAAATTATTGAATAACAGCAAGGAAAAATATTGGGTTGTCTCCCAACAAGCGCTTTTCTTTAAAGCCTTTTAGCTAGGCATTGATAATTTTAATGATGCTCGCATGAAAGACAAGAATTGAAGCGCAAAGAGAGCATCATAAAACACGTGACAAACACATCTAAGTCTAACATACTTCCTATGCATAGGCATATTATAAGCAAACAAATTTGCAAGGAAAACAAAAACTAGCATATGCAAGGAATAAGAAAGAGACGATAGCAATCTCAACATGACGAGAGGTAATTTAGTAAGATAAAAATTTCTACGACCATGTTTTCCTCTGTCGTAATAATTACATGTGGGATCATAGGGAAATTCAACAAAATAGCTATCACATAACATATTCTTAACACGATCCACATGCATGCAAAGTTGACACTCTTCCAAGATAGTGGGATTAACATTAACTAAAGTCATGACCTCTCCAAACCCACTTTTATCAAAAATATTATAAGATTGAACATACTCCAAATATATGGGATCTAAAGTTGACACTCTTCCAAACCCACTTTCAATATTATTGCAAACACTATTATCAATCTCATATTCATCATGGGGCTTAAATAAATTTTCAAGATAAGAAGAATCACCCCAATCATGATCATTGCAACAAGTAATAGGCATAGAAAAACTAGCATCCCCAAGCTTAGGGTTTTGCATATTATTAGCACAATTGACATCAAGAGAATTTATAGTAAAATCATTGCAATCATGCTTTTTATTCAAAGAGTTATCATGAATCTCTTCATAAATTTCTTCATCATAATTTTCAGATTCACGAATTTCACGCAACGCTTCATAAAGATAATCTAGTGCAAAAAACTCACTAGCAATTGGTTCATCATAACTGGATCTCTTAAAAAGGTTAGCAAGCGGATGAAGATCCATAGATCTTAGCTTCTCTGTTTAGCAATAAATAAACAACTATTCCAACTAAACGACCAAACGAGCCAAGTAAGACATCAAAGCTAATGAAAAGACGAATAGAAGAAGGGCGAATAAAATGGCAAGGGTGAAGTGGGGGAGAGGAAAACGAGAGGCAAATGGCAAATAATGTAATGCGAGGGAGATGAGTTTGTAATGGGTACTTGGTATGTCTTGACTTGAGCGAAGACCTCCCCGGCAACAGCGCCAGAAATCCTTCTTGCTACGTCTTGAGCTTGCGTTGGTTTTCCTTGAAGAGGAAAGGGTGATGTAGCAATAGTAGCATAAGTATTTCCCTCAATTTTTGAGAACCAAGGTATCTATCCAGTAGGAGGCTCCTCAAAAGTCCCACACACCTACACAAACAAACAAGAACTCGCAACCAACGCGATAAAGGGGTTGTCAATCCCTTCACGGCCACTTGCGAAAGTGAGATCTGATAGAGATAAAATGATAAGATAAATATATTTTTGGTATTTTATGATATAGATTGGAAAAGTAAAAATGCAAATAAAAGTAGATTGAAAGCTTATATGATAAAAGATAGACCCGGGGGCCATAGGTTTCACTAGTGGCTTCTCTCAAGATAGCATAAGTATTACGGTGGGTGAACAAATTACTGTCGAACAATTGATAGAAAAGCGAATAATTATGAGATTATCTAGGCATGATCATGTATATAGGCATCACACGTCCGTGACAAGTAGGCCGACTCCTGCCTGCATCTACTACTATTACTCCACACATCGACCGCTATCCAGCATGCATCTAGAGTATTAAGTTCATAAAGAACAGAGGAACACATTAAGAAAGATGACATGATGTAGAGAGATAAACTCATGCAATATGATATAAACCCCATCTTTTTATCCTCGATGGCAATAATACAATACGTGCCTTGCTGCCCCTGCTGTCACTGGGAAAGGACACGACAAGATTGAACCCAAAGCTAAGCACTTCTCCCATTGCAAGAAAGATCAATCTAGTAGGCCAAACCAAACTGATAATTCGAAGAGACTTGCAAAGATAACTTAATCACACATAAAAGAATTTAGAGGAGATTCAAATATTTCTCATAGAGAAACTCGATCATAAACCCACAATTAATCGGATCTTGACAAACACACCATAAAAAGAGTTACATCGAATAGATCTCCAAGAAGATCAAGGAGAACATTGTATTGAGATTCAAAGAGAGAGAAGAAGCCATCTAGCTAATAACTATGGACCCGAAGGTCTCTGGTAAACTACTCACAACTCATTGGAGAGGCCTTGGAGATGATGTAGAGGCCCTCCATGGTCGATTCCCCCTCCGGTGGAGCGCCGGCGAAGGCTCCAAGATGGGATCTCGCGGATACAGAATGTTACGACAGTGGAAATAGTTTTTCGTGGTCGCTTCTGATGTTTTCGGGGTACATGGGTATATATAGGAGGAAGAAGTAGGTCGGTGGACGCCCGAAGGGCCCATGAGACAGGGGGCGCGCCTAGCAGGGGGGCGCGCCCTCCACCCTCGTGGCTACCTCGGTTGTTGCTTGACTTCCACTCCAAGTCCTCTGGATCACGTTTGTTCCAAAAAGATCGCTCCCGAAGGTTTCATTCCGTTTGGACTCCGTTTGACATTGCTTTTCTTTGAAACACTGGAATAGGCAAAAAAACAGCAATACGGGCTGGGCCTCCGGTTAGTAGGTTAGTCCCAAAAATGATATAAAAGTGTAAAGTAAAGCCCATAAACATCCAAAATAGGTAATATAATAGAATGGAATAATCAAAAATTATAGATACGTTGGAGACATATCACACACATCACACATACTACTACTATATCTATACTATGTAATTCAAGTGTAAAAGTTGGGACTCATAGGACATACCTACACGACCATGAATGTACACACTTCTCTTCCTTAAGCTTGCATTCCTCGTTGTCTGGCATAGATCAACTCCTTAAAATATAAACAAGAATGCAAACGGAATCCAAAGGCAAAAGAAAGAGCAAAGAAAAACTTATTATATTTTTGGTTTTTTAGGGTTTGAAAGCTAACTTGCAAACGAAGAATCACAAATAGTGAAAAGAACAATGAAAAACGAAAGCAAATATAAAAATCAAAGCGGTTGGAACAAACTAACACGAGTGTTTGAATCTTAGCAAGCTGAAATGAAACCTCATTACAACCTATTAAAAAATAACACCGCTACAACTTGACGTAGACGTGGTAGTGACCTCCCCCAAGCTTAAGCTTTTGCAAGCCCGAGCCGGTGAGTTCATTGTTGTGGCGGCTGGTCAGGAGCCCATCCTTGGTTCCTGTTGGAGAAGCTAGTGTTCATGTAGGTGGACTTGTCTCGAAAGCACCCAGCAGGGTTGCTCATGTCATTGATGGAGCCCTGAAGACCGTAAAGGTTGGTGTAGGTGGTGTAGGCTTCTTGTTGTGTCTGCTCATCTTGGGGCTGCTCATTTTCTTCGTCGACGGCAAAATCTTATTCATTAACTTGTTCTGGTTCAGGGGCCTCTTGGTCAAAATGATGCATCTCCTTCTTGTGGCACACAATGAAAAAGTCCATCTTCTATGGAGAAACGGTTAGGCATATGGGTAGATAACGAGTACCCAACTCTAAAAATTCTAATACAATGATGACCATGGCGAACCGCTGCCATTGCAGCACTAGAAAGAACTCTAATATTGATAATGGGTTAGATATGGTTGTAGTTGATGCCAAGGGAGTTGTTCAACATGGTGGTGACTTCTCCACGTGTGATATCTCATTGTGCATGATTTACTTTGTGCACAAGGTGTAACAAAAGTATTGCCTGTAAGATGGTTGAATAACTAACACCTCTTGGCTACTTTCCTGAGAATTAGCATATTCTCATCATTTACCTTAGAAACTTCTCCTCGTGCCTGCAATGAGTTAGTGATAACATAATAGAGATACTGAATAACAGGACTTTCAATGCAGCTGGTCCTTTATTTGGGACCACAGTAGCTCATATGGTAGAAGGATTGCCTCGGGTGCGGTTCAATAATGTCATAAACATAACAGATGTCATCATTGTTGTTGGTGCAGCCAAAATGAGTACACCACTCATCTAGAGTGATGTTGAAGTCTTGGTCCATGAGGCAAAAAGTGATATGTTCGTCCTCGTAAGGATTTGACCAACATTATGCAAGAGAGTACTAAGAAACTCAAGTGTCAATATATGTCTCACATTCCTGGTAAACAAAATGATGCAACCTGGCATTATCACACAGTAAATTAAAATCTTTACTGATGCCCAACTTGGTTAGTGTGGACTCGCAAGCTCACTTGGAGGTATTTTATCTTCCCTGCATGAAGCTTCTTGTATTTCCTTATTGCCTCACGGTCGGTGAACACAATCCCCTGTGTGAAAACTTACTGCCTTTGTGTGGCACTCACGAATGAACCCGGTGCATCACCACGAGCGATATGTGTGGACCTCCCCGTGAACATCTACAAAACCATTTTTCAGTCCAATAGTATGATATAATAGGGATCCTACAACAATTATAACATCACACTCCTCTTTAAACATCAACGAATCCAAGCCAAGCTCAAAATTTAGATAAAAATACATATACCATAGGCATTGCAAATGCTAGGCACATAGAACATGGATTTGCAAAAAATTAGTTGGCGATCAGAGGAAAAACATACCGTAGATCGTTCATGCAGAAGGGTCTGAACCAAAATAGATTGAGTAGGGAGATCTATTAGGACCGAGAGTATATCGACTAGAGGGGGTGAATGGGAGATTCAAAAATTCTTTTGAATGTTTTGAAATTGATCCCAATCACACAGTGGAATAATGTAAAGAAGGAAATGAGGTGAATAAATCTTCTTCATCTGAAGCATATCTTCAATGAAAGTAGTGATAATAGTACGAGCTTGGGAAATCACAGGTTTAATTACGATGAGAGTAGTGCAACAGGCAAACAGATGCAGTAGAATGAGACACAACATGACGCGCACGGAGAAATAATACTATAGGATGATTTCACAGGTAAACTGAGGAATATGGCGAATACGACTGAATGCAAGTGATATAAATAAAATAGGATGAACACAATAATATACGAAGTTGACAACAAAATGAAGTGATGAGATAAACTATTGGCGCAGACCATGAACTAAAACTGCTGAAGGAATTACAGTGAAGTAAAATGAACTAGTGGTTCTCGATGGCGACAATTAGATTTGGTAGACCATTCCACCCTTCTGCCAAAGGGCTACGTCTGGTTGGAGGGGCTGTGACTTAACACGGAAGATAAACTATCTTCACCCTATTCTCCTTCAACACAGAGCTGATCAAACCCAGGTTGATTTCACTCGTGGTAGATCCTTGTCGGTAATCTCCAAACCTTCAGTCGACCTTCACGAACCATAATCACTCTTGGTTGTTGAAGATCTAGCTCGATGAAGATAACAACTCTTCAACACTCGAGCCGAAACCTATCCGTCTAGATAGTGCGCAGCTCTCAAGAGTAATAGGTACAAGAACTCTCGCTCAGAACAACTGTGGTGCTAAACCACTTTCTAAGTTTGGGCTCTTGATTTTTCTTTTGTTGGATCTTAAACTCAAATTACTCGGAGATGGGTTGCTCAAATCTATCTTCTTAGAAATCTCAAGCGAAGCAGCCAACGGACAATGTTGGAGCGGGGTGTCTATTTATAGCCGCAGCCTTCCCTGATGGGAAATGACCAAATTAGACATCGGGATCAGCCAATGGTCGAATGACACGAGTCCAACGGTCAGATTTTGAGCACAATGGTAACATTGCTTGCGGAATAAATAATGCTAACTCCTCGGTCTGAGACAAATCTCTCGCAGCAAAGAAGATCACAGCCTCTAGCTGATAAGTATTTGCTCGGAACACAAAGTGATTTCTCTCGCAACTTTCATAGGTTTTGGCTAAGCATCACAGCGGATATAAGTGTCGAGAACCTATACCCCTCTTAATAGCATGGAGCTCCTATGACCCAATTGAATGAAAGAAGAACAACAAAATGAATACTATGTCTTCACTTTGTCTTCGACTTCCATCGTTGCAGTCAATCTTCGGACGATGATACCGAGTCAAAAACTTTGCTTCAGCAGTAAACTTTTAAGGGGTTGATTCCTTCACATCAATCTCCTCGACTATATGACTTCAACAAATATAGCTCGTTTTTATATGAAATGCAGAGATGCTTCAGTGAAGTTCCTTCGAACTTAGCACCAGAGACAGCATACTCTTTGGTTGTGTATGGACTATTTCTCTTTGTATGCACTAGCAAACAAATCAGTCCATACCTGTTTCTGTCAACAATCTCCAAAACACAAGGTAGACAAATATTGCACCAACAATCTCCCCCTTTTTGGATGATTGTTAGCAAAACAGATCACATCAAAGGATGGATAAATAATGGAATGTAATGCAAATGATAATAAGAGACGAGAGATAATTGCGAAGATAAAGCACCCTCCCCCTGAAGGTATACATCAGAGCATGAATGGACCGAAAGGAGACGAGATTATTCTTCGTATAAGTGACATTGATTTGTGATTTCATACTTGACTTCTTTCAATGCATTCCATGGTGTTTGAGGTGATTCATGTCACAAAATCTTCGAAGAGAATTAGACTTAAGATAAACTTTAAAAGATTTGTGACGAAGGATATAACATGAAGGTTTTCTCAAAATACAATTTGAATCCACACAAGATGTAGTTTTCCTGCGTGTTAGATATTTCATACGATTAGAGCAACATGAAATAAGAATATGTTACTCAGAGTGGATATGCTTGAGATGTGGTTTCCCCGCAATACAGAAGATAATAAGAGAAATAATTTCAAGGGGAAAACACTTTGTCAGTGAAATAGCCTTCACAACATAAGGCATAAAAGCTTAGACTGACATTCTCTTCCTGAGGTTAGATAATGAAGGATAACAATCAGAACATATCCAACCATAATAGATATAATTTGTTTAGTACTCAAAGTCTCCCCCCCCCTTAGTATCATCACTTGATGATTTCTTGTTCTTCTTCGAAGAGCAAATATTTTTCCCTGTATGATAGATAGTTATTAAAGATAATCATTGCAACGGAAAACTCATTCGATGGTAGCTGCAAATAGATAGTATGAAGCAAATAATATTGCAGGAGGGGGGGGTTATTAACGTTACATGGCGACTGAGTATTTCAACACCACAGGCTGTGCGTTAAGTTCTTCAAGCAAATTGTTCGAGGGAAAACCAAATGTTCGACTGCGAAAAGCAGCATGCGAATAAAAACACCCTGCAAGAACCTCGATAATCTATCACTCGATGTACCACTCCCCCTTTTTGTCAACAAGTATCAAAAAGGAAAGAGATAGCAGACGAGGAACTACTCTTCAGGCGTATCCTCAGAATCAAAATTAAAACCACTCGACGAATTAGAATCCGTAGAGTGAGGAAAGGTCGACACTGGAGCAGGAGTATCAACATGGGCTCTAGAGGAACTGGCGGGATGAGCATCAGGCTTGTATATGAGTGTTGCAGCTGTGTCTTCAATTTCACCATCATGGTCGACAAACAACATATCAGTTGAAGCAGAACGTTGTGGGAGCACTAGAGTTTGTCTTCGGATGCGAGGAACATCAATCAAGTCCAGGTAGTCATAATCCTTCATGATACCTTTGGTAGCCAGCTGCTTGCGAGAATAATGTTGTCTGAGGAGAGTCCAGGAGCGCTTCTTTGCCTCCTTCTCATGGAGAATAACTTGGCGGGTATGATTGTGAAGTAAATTTAGCTCAGTATTTAGCTCCATCTTTTCCTTTCGATCCAGCTCGATGTGGCTCTCCAATGCTTGTTGTGTGTGACTGCAAATTTCATACAGAGAAGGATTTTCATTCGGGGGAATTTCAACCTTGGCTTTCTTGATCTTAGGAGCATTTTCAGGCGCAGGAGCAGTGCCAGTAGCATCAACAGGATCTTCTCCTTTTCCAGTATCCTTCACCATAGGAGAGTGTCACATATGGGTGGAATGAAGACTTAAATTTCTCATGGGTGAGCTGCTCAATTGCATACATGATCCATGGTGCATGCAGCTGTAGAGATTGCGGGTTGTCAGTAGCACACGCCATATTGCGAATGAATAGATCGGGAACATCAAACCGAATACCTTGTGAGATGGCCAGAAGTGCATTTCCCATGATGCCTTTGAGAGAACTTGGTCTGTATGTTGGCATGAGATAATTGCATAGGATACAGAATATCCCTTTGTTGTCATAGGCCAACTTCATGGTATCAACATCAATGCATTGGTCACCAACCAAGTTGGGATCCATCAGAATGTGGAGTTGTGCTTCGGACACTTCCCAAAAAATGCAGCATGTGCTCTCTATCTTTTTTGAATTCACATCGAGGAAGATTTATCATAGCCAAAAACTGATCTGTCGAGTACTTGATCTTTTCTTTTCTAGTCATCCACTCGAGAATCCAGGTTGAGGCGTTTTCCAAGATCTCCTGAGACATACAATGTGGCATAGAACTGAAGGATAACTTCTCTGTTCCAGCCTTGATTGAAGCGCATGAATCCTTTAAGGAGAGCATGTTCAATATGCACGATTGCATGGTGGAAATAGGGAATTTCTTCGAGCTCAAAGAAGTTTAATATCTTGTGAAAATTCTATCCTTGCCGAACAAGATTCGAGCATAATATACAACTTGCTCTTCAGTCCAAAACCTGGATGTCAATGAGGTTCGTTCTCCTTCATAAGGGCTTGTCCCATAGAAAGCAAGCTTCAAAAGATGTAGCTCTTGATTGAAAGCAGGACCATTTGGGTCATACTCAGCTGGAAACATAGGAAGTGATTCCTGGGGATTTTTCATTTCTCTTCATCGCTTATTTCCATCGACTGAACATCACTAGAAGCCCTCACATTTTCATCAATGGGCCTTAGTGGAGCAAGGGGCCTTTTCATTTTCTTGGGCACAGATGGCTTGGGAGCACTGGTTTGACCTTCATTTTCCTACACTGGAACTCCTTCAGTGGCTTTATGGCTATCGGGCAATGGGCCTTTTCCTTCGGTCAACTCTCAACTATAGGAGGCACGGCAACTTCTTCGGTCACTTGGGTCACTACAGCTTCTCCTTCGGTCTAATGAGGCAAAACTGGTGGTACAACTGCTGGTACTTCTTGTTTGTGAGCCATGGGCTATTCATCTTTATTTTCTTCCTGTTGTGGCTGTGAAGCCAAAGAACCAGGAGAAGGGTCAACCTCCATCTGGGTAGGGGCACTAGATGAGGAGACCGGGGTGGTATTTCCTCAGGAAGCAACTTGCTCCCCCTCAACCTTATCATCCTTCTGTATGGATCCAGAGGTCTCAACTTGAATATCCTTCAGAGGCCATGAAACAACCTTCTCTACCTCAATATCTTCATCAACCGTTTCTTCAGGGGCTTGCTGCTCGGGCATGACATTCTCTTCATCATTTTGGTTCAGAAAGATATCCATCACATCATATCCGTGAGCAGCTGTGGTAGGAATGATGACTATCGCAGGCTCAACTTGTTGCACGGTTTCTTCCTCGTGAAGAGGGGATGGTGGAATTTGTTGTAGTGGGGCACTTGTGTCGACAGGAGCATCAGTTGCTATAGTCTGAATACGACAATCTGATATTGCCTTTGTCTTGTTGACTCTTTCTTAGCTTTCTGACACTTATATTCTTTTTCTGTACGTCGAGCAAGTTCCACTTGATGCTTAATCTCATTATTTCTTTGATCACAAAGTTGAGAAACATCCATCTTCAGCCTTGAGTGCCACTTAATATTATTACTCCTCATGATAGTGAGGGCTTTGGTAATTCCAAATCTCCTTGTTCATTTCTTTCCTTTCGGAATCAGTACTGGCATCCTTCCTCATTTGCTCAAGGAGTCTCTTGTCCTCAGCAGCTTGGTTTAGTTCCTTGGTGATCTCTCCCAGCTCAGCGAAGTGCTTTGCTACCATCTTGGTAACATCATCAGGAAGACCCAAATTGCTCAGATCAGTTGATTTTGCATCATAGGTTGCACATTCAATGATATCAAAGATAAGATCAAAGTCATACTGGAGTTCCTCTGTGGAAGCAGGAACAATTGTCTTGGCCTTCTTGGTAGCAACAACAACTTTTTCATCGGGCAACAACTTTCTTTTCACCGCAGGGGCAGCAGAACCCAAAGGTTTATCTGATGCGACGGTAGCAAACCTTGGTGACGATCTCAACGGGGGAGAAACTTTTGCTGGAGAGGGTGTTTGGTACGGCTTGTCAAGAAGAGCTCATTGATCATACATAGGAATCTCTTCGGCAACATTATCATCGGAAGAATCACCAGATGAGACAGATGTTGCCTTCTTTGATTTTTCTCGCAATGGATTTATTTCTTGAAGCTCGAGGGGAAACATACTTCCTCTTCTTCTTTTCTTTTCGGGCGGATGCCCGTTCCTTCTTCTCTTGCACATCTTGTTGAGTTAACTCAACATTTCTTTGTTCCACTTGATATTTCTTTGAGGCCTTGGCTTCACGCTTGGTCTTGGCCTTCGCTCTCATTTCCACTTCCTCTGGGAAATCAGCAATTGTCTTCAATGAATCAACATGAGCATTAGCGGGAGGAGCTGGCCTAACTTTTTCATCATCTTGACCTAAGCAGCCCTCTATGATGCAGTCATTCCAGGGTGGAGTGAATGCGAATAAGATCTGATATTTCCTTCGGACATGTTCATAGTTGAACCACTTCTTCGCCCAATGACGACGAATCTTCTGCAGCCTAGTATTTCTTTTGGTGGCAGTTTCACCTCCATGTGGAGTTTTGTAAGTTTCCGGATCGAACATTTCAGCGGCAGTGTTCCTCTCTCTACTGCGGCCACCCTTCTTGGGATTTCCATCAGAGAACAGGGTCTTGGAATCGGTGATTTGCTCATCCTCAGGATGACTGTGAGCCGAGGGAATATCTTCTTCTTCTTCTTCGGATTCTGACTCAGATTTCTTCTTCGGCACCTTTGGTGGCTTAGATGCTTTTCTTTCAGCCAACTTTGCTTTATCAGCCACAAGCCACAGCTGAAGAATTTCTTCCTCGGACCCAGACTGCTCTTCCGAACTATGAGCCATGACCACTCTAAGAGAGAAAAACAACAAAGTGAGGGAAAACAGGAAGGGGTCACAAACATGAACAAAACATTTTTGACTAAAAATGACAAGTTTTCTAGAAGCAGCGAAGGAATCCATGGTATGCATATTTGAAAGATATCATCGATACAATTGCATAGCACCATAGGGCAGAGTAACAACTTATCTAATCTTTCGGAAGGATACACATGAACCCTAGATCTCAAAAGGCTGGTACGAGGGAAAAGCTACAAACCATACAAGCCATAACTTAGAGAGCCCTAAAGATTTACCGCAAGAAAATAAAACAGAAGAAATTGCGTCGGTAAGAACAGCCCTAGAACAGAGGAATGACAGGGCTAGCTCCAGATCTGAATGCCCTAACTTGGCAGGAAAGATCACCTATGGCAGTGCGGGAAAGAATATGTACCGCACTGGTGCGACCAACGACGGCGGGGCTTCACCGGAGTTGCATGGCAAGGCGCGACGTCGACGCTGCTTCAGGCTCGGGCTCGGGCGGAGAGTGAGAGGAGGGGTTTGTGGTCGAATAGAAAAAGAACAAAGGAGGAAGCGCCTGGAGGGGGTTTATATAGCCCAAGTGTGAAATCGCATCCTCTGAGATCCACGGCCGAAAAGCACATGACATTCTACATCCAATAGACGAGATCACAATCGTGAGATCGTGGGCACGTGTTAGTTGTTTCCTGCGAAAATCTCGGTAACTGAACAAAATGCCGAAGGGTTTGAGGAAGCGCAAGCACCAAAACAGATGAAATTTCAAAGTTGTTTCATTCGCAACCAAGAACGTTGGATTGAAATCTTCTTTAGATCAAGTTGCATGTTTATGACGAGGAAGAACAAAGGGAAAACATAGTACGACACAAAAAACTAAGCCAATCGGAAGAAAACACAGAACACAAACATGGCAAACAAAGATACAAATGAACACAGAAAGAACCATCACCAACGATGGATCTCAGGGTAATAGATGAACAATGAAGATCCCTGAGATATCACCTGCATGAGAGGGTTAGTTCTTCTTCACAACCCACACTTGTGTGGGCAACGAGGATCTCATTTTCTTTGTCTGAGCAAGAGCATTCTTTAGGTGGGATATGTAAGATACTTGAGGATTTCATGAGTAATCACATGAGTATAATGATTTGAATAGGAAAGCATATACTACTTACGTTCAAGGTTTGATCGATACCCATTCGAGAATTTTCCTAAACCATTCGGCGAATGATAATCATTGTCTCGAAGAGAATTACTCTGCATGTTCAAGTTAGCAATGACAAACACTTTCAATGACGCATTTCTTTACCCAGATTTGCTTCTTGGGTGAACCTGACCTGCACTTAGTGCCAATATATCTAGTAAAAACCTTACCATTCTGTTGTTTGAAAAGTTTGTAATTAGAGTCATCAGAGTCATTGGAAATGACAGGAATGGAAGAATCATATCCTGACAGAATTGCAGGTTCGAGTGTTTTGCTAGTAGCAAGAACCCAACTCGTACGAGGATATTGCTCGGGAGTCCAGTAAGTTCCATCAATGTTGAGTTTCCTTTCGAAACCCAATCCTTCCTTTCGAGGAATTTTGTGCAGTAATGACTTCTGGAGCACATCACATAGGGTTTGATGCCCTTTCAGGCTTCTTAGCATTCATGTCTCAAGTAAGTCCTTTAGCCTGCAGCTTTCATCAATAATGGCAGCATATTCCTCGGAGGAGGGGTTAGAGATATCATTCATGACTACTGTAATTTTCTCGATGATAGTGTTAGAGGTTTGAGCATGTGAATCAGCATTAGTGCACTCTAGGCATTTTAAGCACGGAGGATCAAGATCATCAGGAAGACAAGTAGATTGCTCAGCAAAGAGAGAAGCTTTCTCTAACACCAACTCGTTATGAGATTCTTTCAATGACACGAGTTCTTGATTCCTGTTAAGGAGTTCATTTGATAAACTCTCGTAGTCAACTATCAGTGAATCATATAGTCTAGTAAGATCATCAATAGTTGATGAAAAAGCATCTTGCTCTTCGATCAACTTTTGATTCTTCTCCATATCTTCGAATAGTAATCCTTCGGTTTTCCTGATATTTCTCTCAAGCATTTCAAGCTCATCTTGTTGATATTTAGCCATTTTAACAAGTTTAGCATAAGCAATGTATTTAGGAGAATATCCATTCATGGATTTTTGGTGTTTTGCTGATACCTGATCCTTTGATGATTTTGCCATGATATAGAAAGCGATCGGTTCATCATTGCTTGAAGCATCATCATGGGCGTCTAACTCAAGTGAGTCCTCAGATGACTGGTAGGGAATGAAGGCATTGCTCCTTCCAATACTTTTGTAGAATTCTTCATCATCTGATTCAGTGTCAGTTACTTCCTCTTCGGAGTCCAGAGTCAGATCAACACATGCTCTATTTAGCTGTGACATCCTCTTCATATTTGATTCAATGGTTGCTCTGGCTTTCACATCAATGGTTGGTCTCACCGAAGAAGATGAGAGAGATGCAATTTCCTTTGAGAGCTTAGTATGACGATCCACTTGAGTAAAACCACTACACAGTGAAGATATTTCCATCTGTTGCTAGGTTTTCCTTCCCAACTAGGGTAATCTGCGATGAGATGACCGAATAGTTTACATTTGAAACACTTCATTTCTTTCGGAGGTAGCTGTCTTGAAGATTCAGGCATGTCATCTTCATCATCATTCACGAGATATGAGTTCTGTCTTCTGAGATCACTTAGCCCTTGTGTGAGCATTTCAAGTTCTCTTGTGATGATGTGTTGATTCTCAACATCTTATTCTTCTTCTTATTCTTCTTCTTCTTCTTCTTCTTCTTATTCTTCAGAACTACCATAGTGTGAGAGAATTTCTCCTTCACTTTCCGAAGAAGATTCTTGATTGGCATTTTCCAGTTCCATATTTTCTTCATGAATCGACATCAATGTCATGACCTCAACATAGTGAAGCTCTTCATAGTCTGGTCTTTGTTTGATTCAGCTACAATGCGATCGAAGGATTCATCAAGAGCACTCAGAAGCTTGTTGACCACATCTCTATCAGTGATATCAGTTACTCCTCGCCGATGGAGTCTTTCGACAACGTTTGTCAATCGGTCAGTTAGTTACATAGCACTTTCCTTACGAAGACTTCTCAATCCGGTGAACATAGCACAAAGCATTTGAATGTGAGGATCTGATCTGGCAACAAGTTCTTCATGAGCATTGTTGATGGCATCCCGAATTTGCTTTGTAGTATTGAGCCTTTGGAACTGAAAGAAAATGTCTTTTGATAGACTGCTATAGATAATATCTTTTGCTTGATCATCCAACTGTAGATTTGCTTTGTCATCGATGTTGAGATTGATTGGTTGCTGAATGGTGTAGCCATCTTCCACAATCTGTCACCGATCATAGTTGATATCTTGAATTCTGATTCTCATTCGTTCCTTACAGTACAAATAGTCATTTCCATCGAAGATAGGATATCTTTCAGAGTGCAAGGATCTACCTGCATATGACATACTCAAACCTCCAAGGATGCTAGACCTTTAATAAGCAGAGACAAGGAGTACCTGTTCTGATACCAATTGTAGGACCGATAGTATATCGACCAGTTGGGGTGAATGGGAGATTCATTAATTCTTTAGAATGTTTTGAAACTGATACCAATCACAGCAGCGGAATAATGTAAAGAAGGTAATGAGTTGAATCAATCTTCTTTGTCTGGAGCATATTCTTTGATGAAAGTAGTGATAATAGTACGAGCTTGGGAAATCACTGGTCTAATCATGATGAGAGTAGTGCAATGGGCAAACAGATGCAGCAGAATGAGACACAACATGATCTGCACAGAGAAATAATAGTATAGAATGATTTCACAAGTAAAGGCGAAGACGGATGAATAAAAGTGATATAAATGAAATAGGATGAACACAATAATATATGAAGTTGACAATAGAACGAAGTGATGAGGTAAACTATCACCACAGAGCACAAATAAAAACTGCTGAAGGAATTGCAGTGAAGTAGAATGAACCTGTGGTGCTCGATGGCGACAATTAGATTTGGTAGACCAGTTCACCCTTCTGCCAAAGGGCTACGTCTGGTTGGAGAGGTTGTGACTTAACACGGAAGAAACTATATTCACCCTATTCTCCTTCAACACAGAGCTGATCAGACCCAGGTTGATTTCACTTGTGGTAGATCCTTGTCGGCGATCTTCAAACCTTTAGTCGACCTTCGTGAACCATAATCACTCTTGGTTGCTGAAGATCTAGCTCGGTGAAGACAACAACTCTTCAACACTCGAGCCGAAACCTATCCGTCTAGAGAGAACGCAGCTCTCAAGAGTAATAGGTACAAGAACTCTCACTCAGAACAATTGTGATGCTAAACCACTGTCTAAGTTTGGCTCTTGATTTTTCTCTCAGTGGATCTTAAACACAAATCACTCGGAGAGGGGTTGCTCAAATCAATCTTCTCAGAAATCTCAAGCGGAGCAGCCAACGGACAATGTTGGAGCTGGGTGGCTATTTATAGCCGCAACCTTCCTTGATGGGAAATGACCAAATTAGACATCAGTATCAGGCAATGGCCGAACGACACGAGTCCAACGGTCGGATTTGAGCATACCGGTAACATTGCTTGCGGAGCAAGTAATGCTAACTCGGTCTAAGACAAATCTCTTGCGGCGAGGAAGATCACAGTCTCTTGCTGACAAGTATTTGCTCGGAACACAAAGATTTCTCTCGCAACTTTCATAAGTTTTGGCTAAGCATCACACGGATCTAAGCATCGAGAACCTATACCCCTCTTAATAGTATGGAGGTCCTATGACTCAATTGAATGAAAGAAGAACAATGAAATGAATACTACATCTTCACTTTGTCTTCGACTTCCATTGTTGCAGTCAATTTCTTTGGACAACGATACCGAGTCAAAAGCTTTGCTTCAACAGTAAACTTTCGAGGGTTTGATTCCTTCACGTCAATCTCCTCGACTATATGGCTTGAACAGATATAGCTCGTTCTTCTCTGCAACGCAGATATGCTTCAGTGAAGTTCCTTTGAACTTAGCACCAGAGACAGCATACTCTTCGGTTGTGCATGTACTATTTCTCTCTGTGTGCACTAGCAAACAAATCAGTCCATACCTGTTTCTACCGACAATCTCCAAAACAAGGTAGACAGATATTGCACCAACAAGATTGGCCAAAGTCATGGTAGCATTTCGAGAGGTTCGCGGGAAGAAGAAGAAGAAAGGGATGATTTTGGGGGCCAAATACCTGATACGTGTCCAACGTATCTATAATTTTTGATTGCTCCATGCTACTTCATCTACTGTTTTAGGCAATATTGGGCTTTATTATCCACTTTTATATTATTTTTGGGACTAACCTACTAACCGGAGGCCCAGCCCAGATTTGCTGTTTTATGCCTATTTCAGTGTTTCGAGGAAAAGGAATATCAGACGGAGTCCAAACGGAACGAAATCAATTGGAGAAGTTATTTTTGGAAGGAAAGCAATCCAGGGAACTTGGAGTGCACGTTAGGGGAGATACGGGCTGCCCACGAGGGTGGGGGGCGCCCCCCCCCCCCAGGCGCGCCCCCTACCTCGTGGGGCCCTCGTAGCTCCACCGACGTACCCCCTGCACCCATATATACCTACGTATCATAAAACTTCCAGAACAGAAGATAGATTGGGAGTTCCGCCGCCGCAAGCCTCTGTAGCCACCAAAAACCTCTCGGGAGCCCGTTCCGGCGCCCTGCCGGAGGGGGAACCCATCACCGGTGGCCATCCTCATCATCCCGGCGCTATCCATGACGAGGAGGGAGTAGTTCACCCTCGGGGCTGAGGGTATGTACCAGTAGCTATGTGTTTGATCTCTCTCTCTCTCTCTCGTGTTCTCTCTCGTGTTCCTCTATGGCATGATCTTGATGTACCCCAAGCTTTGCTATTGTAGTTGGATCTTATGATGTTTCTCCCCCTCTACTCTCTTGTGATGAATTGAGTTTCCCCTTTGAAGTTATCTTTTCGGATTGAGTCTTTTATGAGAACACTTGATGTATGTCTTGCCGTGATTATCTGTGGTGACAATGGGATATCATGTGCCACTTGATGTATGTTTTGGTGATCAACTTTCGGGTTTCGTGACATTGGGAACCTATGCATAGGGGTTGGCACACGTTCTTCACTCTCCGGTAGAAACTTTGGGGCACTCTTTGAAGTACTTTTATGTTGGTTGGATGAATCTGAGATTGTGTGATGCATATCGTATAATAATGCCCACGGATACTTGAGGTGACAATGGAGTATCTAGGTGACATTAGGGTTTTGGTTGATTTGTATCTTAAGGTGTTATTCTAGTACGAACTCTTTTATAGATTGATCCGAAAGAATAACTTTGAGGTGGTTTTGTACCCTACCATAATCTCTACGTTTGTTCTCCGCTATTAGTGGCTTTGGAGTGACTCTTTGTTGCATGTCGAGGGCTTGTTATATTATCTATCTATGTTATTATTGTTGAGAGAACTTGCACTAGTGAAAGTATGAACCCTAGGCCTTGTTTCCTATCATTGCAATACCGTTTACGCTCACTTTTACCACTTGTTACCTTGCTGTTTTTATTATTTCAGATTGCAAAAACCTATATCTACTATCTATTTTGCACTTGTATCACCATCTCTTCGCCGAACTAGTGCACATATACAATTTACCATTGTATTGGGTGTGTTGGGGACACAAGAGACTCTTTGTTATTTGGTTGCAGGGTTGTTTGAGAGAGACCATCTTCATCCTACGCCTCCTACGGATTGATAAACCTTAGGTCATCCACTTGAGGGAAATTTGCTACTGTCCTACAAACCTGTGCACTTGCAGGCCCAACAACGTCTACAAGAAGAAGGTTGTGTAGTAGACATCAAGCTCTTTTCTGGCACCGTTGCCGAGGAGGTTAGCGCTTGAAGGTATATCTTTAGATCTTGCAATTGAATCTTTTTGTTTCTTGTTTTAGCACTAGTCTAGTTTATAAAAGAAAATTACAAAAAAATGGAATTTAGTTTGTCTCAAACGCTTCACCATTTTAATATCTTTCGTGAAAATGATGGATGGAAAATTGTGCTCAAGTGCTATAAGAAGAATTACATAGAATGCTTGGCATGAAATATGTGAATGATGAGCATGATTGCAATGTTGTTAGTATGAATTCCTTGAATATCCATGATGCTAATGATATGCAAAGCCACAAGCTTGGGGAAGCTATGTTTGATGAAGATGATATTTTTTGTCCCCCAAGCTTTGATGAGCAAATTTACTATGATGAAAGCATGCCTCCTATCTATTATGATTATTGTGGTGACATGTATGCTATAAAGAATAATGATAACCATGAAACTTATCATCTTGATCTTAATTTTCAATCACATGATAGTTATTTTGTTGAGTTTGCTCCCACTACTATTCATGAGAAGAATTTTGCTTATGAGGAGAGTAGTAAATTTTCTATGCTAGTAGATAATGAAAAGAATGTTTTAGGTGCTGGTTACATTGTTGAATTCATTCATGATGCTACTGAAAATTATTATGAGGGAGGAACATATGCTTGTAGGAATTGCAATAATATCAAGTTTCCTCTCTATATGCTTAAATTCTTGAAGCTATGCTTGTATTACCTTCCTATGCTTGTTGATTATTGTTCCCATAAGTTGTTTGCTCACAAAATCCCTATGCATAGGAAGTGGGTTATACTTAAATGTGCTAGTCATATGCTTCATGATGCTCCCGTTATGTTTCAATTCTTATCTTTTATGTGAGCATCATTGTCATCATCATGCCTAGCCAAAAGGCGTTAAAGAAAAGCGCTTGTTGGGAGACAACCCAATATGTATCTTTACTGTTTTTGTGTGTCCACATGATTATGCTACTGTAGTAATCATGTTATATACCTTTTGTTTCAATAAAGTGCCAAGTAAGACCTTTAGGATAGCTTACGGTTATAGTTGTGTTGATCCTGCTGAAAATCAGAAACTTTTGCACCCAGTAAATTAGTTTTTTTAATTCACAGAAACGTGCTTTGGATCTGACTCTTTTTGCTCTGGATTGGTAAACGAAGTGCTTAGGACTTCCTAATTTGGTAGAATTTTTGTAGTTCCAGAAGTATACATTTGATACAGATTACTACAGACTGTTCTGTTTTTGACAGATTCTGTTTTCTATGTGTTGTTTGCTTATTTTGATGAATCTATGAGTAGTATCGGAGGGTATGAACCATAGATAAGTTGGAGTACAGTAGATATTACACCAAAATGAATTTAGAATGAGTTCATTACAGTACCTAAGTGGTTGTTTTATTTTCTTATACTAACGGAGCTTACGAGTTTTCTGTTGAGTTTTGTGTTTTGGAGTTTTCAAGTTTTGGGTAAGGCTTCGATGGACTATGGAATGAGGAGTGGCAAGAGCCTAAGCTTGGGGATGCCCAAGGCACCCCAAGTTAATATTCAAGGATAACCAAGAGCCTAAGCTTGGGGATGCCCCGGAAGGCATCCCCTCTTTCGTCTTCGTTCATCGGTAACTTTACTTGGAGCTATATTTTTATTCACCACATGATATGTGTTTTGCTTGGAGCGTCATTTTATTTTCTTTAGCTTTGCTTGCTGTTTGAATAAAGTATCAAGATCTGAAATTCTTTAATGAGAGAGAGTCTTCGCATAGTTACATAATTATTTAGCTACTCATTGACCTTCACTTATATCTTTCGGAGTAGTTTGTCATTTGCTCTAGTGCATCACTTATATCTTTTAGAGCATGGTGGTAGTTTTATTTTTAAGAAATAGATGAACTCTCATGCTTCACTTAGATTATTTTTAGAGTCATTAATAGCATGTTAGTTTGCTTAATGTTAATATACTTGGTATTCAAGATATGTGAAACTTTCTTTTGAGTGCGCTGAATACTAAGATAAGTTTGATGCTTGATAATTGTTTTGAGATATGGAGGTGATAATATAAAAGTCATGCTAGCTGAGTAATTGTGAATTTGAGAAATGCTTGTGTTGAAGTTTGCAAGTCCCGTAGCATGCACGTATGGTTAAAGTTGTGTAACAAATTTGAAACATGAAGTGTACCTGGCTTGTGCATCCTTATGAGTGGCGGTCGGGGACGAGCGATGGTATTTTCCTACCAATCTATCCCCCTAGGAGCATGCACGTAGTACTTGATTTTTGATGGCTTCTAAATCTTTGAAATAAGTATATGAGTTCTTTTGACTAATGTTGAGTCCATGGATTATACGCACTCTCACATTTCCGCCTTTGCTAGCCTCTTCGGTACCGTGCATTGCCCTTTCTCACCTTGAGAGTTGGTGCAAACTTCGCCGGTGCATCCAAACCCCGTGATACGATATGCTCTATCACACATAAACCTCCTTATATCTTCCTCAAAACAGCCACCATACCTACCTATCATGGCATTTCCATAGCCATTCCGAGATATATTTCCATGCAACTTCCATCATCATATTCATGACATACATTACTCTTGTCATATTGCCATTGCATAATCCTGTAGTTGACATCCTTTTTGTGGAAAAGCCACCATGCATTATTTTTCATACATGTCACTCTTGATTCATTGCACCATCCCGGTACACCGCCGGAGGCATTCATATAGAGTCATATCTTGTTCTAGTTTCGAGTTGTAATCCTTATGTTGTAATCAATAGAAGTGTGATGATCATCATTATTAGAGCATTGCCCAAAAAAGAAAAGGGAGAAAGGCCAAAAAAACGAAAGGCCCCAAAAAAGAAAATAAATAAATAAAAGGGGCAATGCTACTATCTCCTTTTCCACACTTGTGCTTGAAAGTAGCACCTTGTTCTTCATGTAGTGAGTCCCATAAGTTGTCCTTTTCATACTAGTGGGAATTTTTCATTATAGAACTTGGCTTGTATATTCCTACGATGGGCTTCCTCAAATGCCCTAGGTCTTCATGAGCAAGCGAGTTGGATGCACACCCACTAGTTTTCTTTTGAGCATTCATAGCTCTAGTGCATCCGTTGCATGGCAACCCTACTCCTCATGTTGACATCAATTGATGGGCATCTCCATAGCCCGTTGATTATCCTCGTCAATGTGAGACTTTCTCCTTTTTGTCTACACAATCCCCATAATCATATTCTATTCCACCCATAGTGCTATATCCATGGCTCACGCTGATGTATTGCGTGAAGGTTGAAAAAGTTTGAGATTATTTGAGTATGAAACAATTGCTTGGCTTGTCATCGTGGGTATAGAAGTTGGGAACATCTTTGTGTGACGAAAATAAAGCATGACCTAACTATATGATTTTGTAGGGATGAACTTTCTTTGGCCATGTTATTTTGAGAAGACATGATTGCTTTGATTAGTATGCTTGAAGTATTATTATTTTTATGTCAATATGAACTTTTGTCTTGAATCTTTCGGATCTGAATATTCATATCACAATTAAGAAGATTTACATTGAAATTATGCTAAAGTATCACTCCGCATCAAAAATTCTTTTTTTATCATTTACCTACTCAAGGACGAGCGGGAATTAAGCTTGGGGATGCTTGATACGTCTCCAACGTATCTATAATTTTTGATTGCTCCATGCTACTTTATCTACTGTTTTAGGAAATATTGGGCTTTATTACCCACTTTTATATTATTTTTGGAACTAACCTATTAACTGGAGGCCCATCCCAGATTTGTTGTTTTATGCCTATTTCAGTGTTTCGAGGAAAAGGAATATTAGACGGAGTCAAAACGGAATGAAATCAACTGGAGAAGTTACTTTTGGAAGGAAAGCAATCCAGGGAACTTGGAGTGCACGTCAGGGGAGATACGGGCTGCCCACGAGGGTGGCCCCCCCCCCCGGGGCGCGCCCCCTACCTCGTGGGGCCTCCGTAGCTCCACCGACGTACCCCCTGCACCCATATATACCTACGTATCGTAAAACTTCCAGAACAGAAGATAGATTGCGAGTTCCCCCGCCGCAAGCCTCTATAGCCACCAAAAACCTCTCGGGAGCCCGTTCTGGCGCCCTGCCGGAGGGGGAACCCATCACCAGTGGCCATCTTCATCATCCCGGCGCTATCCATGACGAGGAGGGAGTAGTTCACCCTCCGTGCTGAGGGTATGTACCAGTATCTATGTGTTTGATCTCTCTCTCTCTCTCGTGTTCTCTCTCATGTTCCTCTATGGCACGATCTTGATGTATCCTGAGCTTTGCTATTGTAGTTGGATCTTATGATGTTTCTCCCCCTCTACTCTCTTGTGATGAATTGAGTTTCCCCTTTGAAGTTATCTTTTCGGATTGAGTCTTTTATGAGAACACTTGACGTATGTCTTGCCGTGATTATCTGCAGTGACAATGGGATATCATGTGCCACTTGATGTATGTTTTGGTGATCAACTTGCGGGTTTCGTGACATTGGGAACCTATGCATTGGGGTTGGCACACGTTCTTGACTCTCCGGTAGAAACTTTGGGGCACTCTTTGAAGTACTTTTATGTTGGTTGGATGAATCTGAGATTGTGTGATGCATATCGTATAATAATGCCCACAGATACTTGAGGTGACAATGGAGTATCTAGGTGACATTAGGGTTTTGGTTGATTTGTATCTTAAGGTGTTATTCTAGTATGAACTCTTTAATAGATCGATCCGAAAGAATAACTTTGAGGTGGTTTCGTACCCTACCATAATCTCTACGTTTGTTCTCCGCTATTAGTGGCTTTGGAGTGACTCTTTGTTGCATGTTGAGGGATTGTTATATGATCTATCTATGTTATTATTGTTGAGAGAACTTGCACTAGTGAAAGTATATATGAACTCTAGGCCTTGTTTCCTATCATTGCAACACCGTTTACGCTCACTTTTATCATTAGTTACCTTGCTGCTTTTACAATTTCAGATTACAAAAACCTTTACTACTATCTATTTCGCACTTGTATCACCATCTCTTCGCCGAACTAGTGCACCTATACAATTTATCATTGTATTGGGTGTGTTGGGGACACAAGAGACTCTTTGTTATTTGGTCGCAGGGTTGTTTGAGAGAGACCATCTTCATCCTACGCCTCCTATGGATTGATAAACCTTAGGTCATCCACTTGAGGGAAATTTGCTACTGTCCTACAAACCTGTGCACTTGCAGGCCCAACAACGTCTACAAGAAGAAGGTTGTGTAGTAGACATCAATACCTCTTGCCTCAAGCTCCTTATGGACGCTAGGATGTCATACGAGTGCAAGCGCTCGTATGGAACACTGTCGTTCATTCTGAACCTGAAGTGTTGTCTGCACTTACCTCACACGACCAATCATGCGAGCGTGAGTGCTCGTATAGAACGTCATCTTTGATTTTCTTCTTTTTTGATCATATGGTAGAAGGTGCCATATGAGTGCTCATACAAGCATGAATGCTCGCATAGAGCGTCGTCAAACACTCTGGAGTTCTTCTATATTTCTGCCGAAGGTTCATACGATCATCCATACGAGCGGGGATGCTCGTGTGATACACCGTGGAACACTCGGTTGCCTCTGGTCTGTTTCTATTGGAGCCACCAGGATTGCATATGACCGCCCAAACGACCACAACGGTTGCATATATATCATGTCGTCTTTTGATCTGTTTCTTCCAAACTTCACTTTTTCACTAATTCCTATGCGGTCAGTTCCAACACAACATATAGGCATATTTCTAGGCATTCAAATGTTAGTACAACACACTATAACTTTGCACATGACAAAGGCCTCATTAGAACAACTTCCTCAACTTATCTTCCACGACGTAAACTTCAACACCCTCTTATTAAAACTAAAAACAAAAACTTACTTTTCTACCTTATTTGCATGGGCTACCTCTCACGAAGCACTTGTTTTTGGTCGGATAGCTTGACTGTAGTGATGATCACTTGGGTAAAAATATACCAAACCCATAGCTTCGAGCATTGAGAACAATGTGGTCTCTGTTGTATGCCTTCACTTTCTTTTTCCTGGGGAAATTTCTCACAAAAGGATCCTTTACTGGAAGGTCAAATCTTACATTCCCCTCAAACACATTAATAACAACCTTTATGGTCCTAAGAAAAGGCCTGCCAAGAATTATAGGAGCAATGGGATCTTCAGGCATATCAATTGTAACAAGATCAATCATGATAGGGAAATCATTAGTTTGAATGATAACACCATGCTTAATCCCTACTTCTTGCGTAAAAGTAGAATTTCCCATATTCAATCCAATCTCGGTAGTAGCATAAGGACCAAGATTGAGATTATCATAAACAGACTAAGGGATAGTTGAAACAGTAGCACCTAGATCACATATAATAATAAATTTATTCAAAACAATCTCAATCTCAATAGTAGGCTCAAAAGTATCTTCTCATTTAGCAGGTAACTTGCTGAATAGATTTTTTCTTTCATCATCCACCTCACATACTTTAGTTGCAACATGATCAACAAGGACATTATATTCCTCATCATTCGGTACCTAAGGTAGTGGGTGTTTCATTGTTATCATCTCATTGTCTTGACATCTTCAACCGGGTTAGGTTCTAGTTTACCTGCAAACTTGGCTAGAATCAAAGTTTGATTCTCTGCAATTTTAGACACTTGTGCTTCCATGCTCTTAGTTCTTCCATCTAGAGCCTACACATCATTAGTGAGTCCAGCAATCTTACTGGTCCATTGACCAAGTAAGTTATCATGATTCTTCAATATATTTTTAAAGGGTTCATTTTGCTCACTTTGACTGGCAATAATTGTTTTAGAGTCTCTTCTAGATTACTTCTATTGCCATTTTAAAATTATTAGGTGCTCCGCTATTGTTAGGGTAATCCAGGAGCATATCCATTATTTTTCCAGTTGGGATTATAGCTATTATGAACAATAAAATTGACACCATTAACTTTTTTATTAGTAATAGCATTCACATTTACCTCTTCTTTAGCTTTCATGACGGAGATGAGCTCATTAATATTAGTAGTCAACTTTATATTCTTTTCTTCGATAATATTAACTCTCTTGGTGGTAGCCCCCTCAACATGCCATTGGTCATGGTTTTCTTGCATTTCATCAAGCAACTTTTTAACATTTGCGATTGGCTTACCCATGTTAGTTCCTCGTGCAACAGTATCAAGCATAGTTTTTGACATAGGATTTAAGGCATTATAAAACATATGAAGAATTAACTCTTCTTCAATTCCATAGTTAGGACAATTTCCTTATATCCTCCTTCATGTGATCCCATGCATGCACTAGTGGCTCATGATCTTCCTGCTTAAAACTTGTTATCTGTGAAGGAAGTTGCATAACAGGTGGGCAAAAGGCAAAACTTAGATAAAAACTTACTGCAGCAATCTGTCCATGAAGCTATATTACCTCTAGGCAAAGATAGAAGCCATTCTTTTGCTTTTCCTCTCAAGGAGAAAGGAAATATATGCAACTTCAAAGCGCCATGATCATAATCTTATTGTGTGTCATGTTACACAATTCAGAAAAGTTATGCAAGTGCCTACCAGCATCTTCAGAAGTAGAGCCTCCAAATTGGTCCTATTGAACCATAGAGACTAGGTTCGGTTTTATCTCGTACTCAGTGGCAACAACATCAGGTTGTGCTATTGGTTCACGCATGAAACTATTGCTAGGAGTAGCAAAGCTTCCAAGATTACGGGCCATGATAATCTTTTTGGGTTTTTCTACTGACAAGACTTGCATTAAAAAGTAAACTAAATCTAAAAAAAACTCTAACAAAAACTATAAACAGAAAGACTAGGTGCACAAATCATCCACGGGAATGGAGCGAGAAGATATGATTAGTCCCTTTAGTGATCCAGTAAAGGAGTGGAATGGATTCTCGCCCTTTTCTCCAGAGGTGACCCTGAGTTATCGGACCCACAAGAGTCGCCCTTTATGCAAGTGTAACAAGCTATTCCAAGAGAATTAAATTCTAGCTTTTGCCGGATAAGTAATCAAGCTGACACTGAAAACACTTGTAATAAAATAGGCATGGGTGTTAGGACTTATGCTTACAAGCATATATTTCTGTTGGGATCATCATGATCATAATTTGTGCTCTGGAAGTCATCCATCAAGATGTGCTTGCTATGTATCGAAGTGGGGGATGTGTCCAAATTATGTCTTGATCTCCTGCATCAAGAGTCGGTTGTCCAACTGAAGGCCCTATCCATCACATGGGGTTGCCCCAGAAATTAAGATAGCAATAATCAGACAAAAGCATTGGGCATTTAATGACTACGCCTCTTGAATCGCCAAGGACAGGATCTGTGTTAACGTACTAAACTTTTCCGTCTAGAATAACACTTCACAGTCTCCATGCCCTTAGCCTCACCATGACTCGCTCTCCATGATCTTGGATACTTGCAGGGATGAAGAATGCGAACGAGATAAGAGACAACTACGGAGCAACTTTATGCTACACATACAAGACATTAATTCGAAGTACTTCCATCGATCCCTCCAACAAATACATCGGGTTGCAAGGCCCTTGCCTCAACCCATGACCTTACTGAACTACTCGCACATGGAGATCAGATTACACGAAGAACTCATCAAAGAACACATCATGAAGATTGATTGATAATATGACTTACAATGGACGCCGTATGTGATATATGGTTACAAGTATGGCTAGATGGTTGAGAACAATGGTGGTGGTGAAGGTCGTGGCTATGGAGATTGGAAATGGAGGTGGCTAGGGTTGATGGAGATGACTACTGCAAAGATGACAATGTGTGGCCTCTCACTGTAGCACATTTAGCGGCGGGCCTTTTATAAAGGTTGTTAAGGTGGATCAGGCGCCTCAGTTGGCATGCCATACAACCGCCCATACGAGCGGTCATGATCGTGTGGAACACCGTATTCTACTCTAGCGCTTCTGCTACATGGCTCATACGGGATCATTTATAACCCGCCGCAGTCACCTCAATCTTCTGTGGATTCACATCGGGCTATCAACACCGATGATATACAACTTATGCCGGTTTACATCACGGTCACATATGGAGAATCTCAAGCCAACTCTTCGAGTCACCTTGAGACTCGGGGGCTACGATGATATGACGCAACAAGTCTTGCCAGTTTCAGCAAATTTAAAAACCCCAGGACAATGGAGGGAAAGATAACCCAGTCCCGGAGGCTACTGTTATTTGAAGGCCGTCAGAAAATTTCCGGCTTAGAAAGTATATGACAATTACAAAATCCCGGCTCAATGAAGAAGTTCTGGATCATCAGAAAAGATTCCGGTTTAAAATCCGGCTCAAGGGAAGCCAGTCTCACTGAAGCTCTCAAATCCGGTTTAAGAATTTCCGGTTCAAAAAGGAATTAACTTCTCGCAAGTTCGAGTTTAAAGGCCGTCAGAAAATTTCCGGCTAAAAATGAAGATTCCGGTTTAAAATCCGGTTCAGGGGAAAGATGTCTCCCACAAAGCTTTGAAGCTCTCTATATCCGGTTTAAAATCCCGGTTCAAGAAGAATTTATCTCTTGCAAAAAAGTTAAAAATTACCGAAGAGGACCTGCTGCCATGATGCGCGGTTCAAACATGGATATCCTGCCTTATTGGCCTAACATATTGATCACATGGGGGCTTCTGCTTCATAAAGCAGGGTCTCTGTTCTTTTTTACATCATGCGAGGTTACACGGAGGTTCTGTCCTAAAGCGGCCTCCGGTTTACCCCTTGAAATTTTCTTTTTATATCACTTGGGGCCTTGGTCGTGTCCGAACCAACGCGACACCTTTTGATAGGAGAAAGCCACCAGATCACTTGGGGACATGGTCAAGTCTGAACCAGTCACGCCTCTTGATCGGCCTAAGGCCACAAAATCACTTGGGGGCTTGGTCGAACCTGAACCATTGCCACGCCTTTTGATTGGCATATATGCCACGGTTTCATTTGGGGACCTGGCTGACTTGAACCATTGTCACTCCTATTGGGGGCTTGGTCCTGTCCGACCACGGTAACACCATCTGATCAGCTCAGTATAGCATGTTTTTTGCAAATGGTTTTATTATTGCCTTTGCTTGAAATTTTCTTTAATAAATATTTCTTCTTTGTTGCGTTCTTAAACCGACAAAATTCGCAGACCGGTTCGACTGTCAATTTACGGAACATGGTCAATTATTAATCCGGAGATTATTTGCCCGGTTTGATTTTCTATTATCATCCTATTATGGAGTAAACCGGCGTTCATTAACCCGGCTTGGCTTTCAACTACAAGTTGTCAGTGCTCGATCAAGTTATAATCCGGAGACTATCAGCCCGGTCTGGTTTGACTACGAGTCGCCAGTATTATATATGGTTAAGCCGGTGTTTATCACAACCCGGTACGGTTTATCATCAACCGGCACAGTATGAAAGGAGTTATCATTACTCAAGATTGGTAAAACCAGCAATGTGATTCAATATCACAGGTATGATATATTTCATATTTGATTATTCTTAAGTGCAAGCTTGGTTATAAACCCAGGTTATATGTTGGGCATTATGACCCGTCCGGCGGTAAACCGCCAGGACACTTTAAACTTGTTGTATGCAAAAACAGGTTGAATAAAGCATGATTATAAATCACTGACGCTTATTAAACCGGCCTGGCTTTCGACTATATGTCGCCAGTATGAGGATAAATTATCCGGTGTTTTGTTAAACCGGCCTGGCTTTAAGACGATAAGTCACCAGTATATGATGAAAAATTATCCGGTGTTTATTAAACCGGCCTGGCTTGGGACTATAAGTCGCCAGTATATATTTGGATTGCGCCATTGGAATCATGCGCTTATAAATGATTGGGTTATATTATTCAAATAGCCAAACTTGGCTGAATTTTCATTATGATATTGGATGAATTTTTCATACCGGATTATATTATCTTGAATAGCCAACATGGCTGGATTTTTATTATGGTTATTAATATTATGATTGAGGTTTTCAAAGTCGCTTTAGCGCAATGGATATTATTGTATCAATGAATATAATTTATCCTACAATTGAAGGAATAGTCCTGAGTTGCTGCAGGCTTACAACCCGGCACTTGGGGGCTACATGTCGCTGCAAGTCTCATGTCACTGCAAGCATGCACCATGATACTTGGGGGCTAATGTAAAGTCATTTTTTGCTCATATTATTGAAGACCCGACTCATCACATTATAATGAGCCGGCCCTTGGGGGCTACCAATTGCTCCTGTCAACAATTCAAGGTACAAAGTTTTTATCCATTATATTGAAGGGTACATTGCTCAGTTGTTAAAGCACAAGGCTCTTAACCTTGTGGACGTGGATTCAAGCCCCATGATGGGGGTTGTATTATATGATATTATTTTTATTGAAGTATATATCAAGTCCCAGCTCAATATTATCTTACTGAGCCGGCCCTTGGGGACTATACACTGTTGTTGTTCAAAGATTACATGATTATATTTACAAAGTCCCTGCTCATTATTGCATAATGACCCGGCCCTTGGGGGCTACACTGGTTGAAGTTTTTATGAGCATCAGGAAATTACAAGTCCCAGGTTACTGCAAGCATGACAACCCGGCACTTGGGGGCTACATATGGGGAATACTCAATTCTGACTAGTGATTGAGATGAACAACCTAGATTTCTTCAAGATTGTGATATTTATATTGAAGCAAGTCTTAAGCTATTGCTATGCTACCTTCTTAAGACTTGAGGGCTACAAGTGATAGTCTTATAAGAGGTATATTTTCAAGCTGGAGGTCAATTACAAGTATGAACCGGTACTATCAATATTTATAAACCGGCAAATTTTACATTCTTAAACCGGCTGAAGATCAGATGAGGATTTCAAGGACCATTATTTTTGTTAAGCATTGGGATCTGAATCAAAGGAGTTATTCTTCACAATATATTTTCTATGAGAAACTAATGTGAGCAAGTTGATTATGAAGCTGGCCTATTAAACCGGATTTTCTAGAAGAAGGAAGTGACAAGGACTTAAGGATGATCAGGATTAGTTTAACATGGATAAATCCAAATTAAACTGGGGGCTAATGTCGGGGATATACCTCGCGGTGTAAACCGGCCGAAAGTTTAACCCGGCCGGACTGGACGACTCACTGGTAACCCGCCCGGAGCTTGGCGGTTCATGGGCTACCCGCCCGGAGCTTGGCAGTTCATGGGCTACCCGCCCGGTCTTGGCGGTTCATTAGTAACTCGGTGGGCGGGTTAGATGGATGACGAGGCCCAAGGCCCAGAAGGCCGGTTCACGTTTAATGGTGGGCCGGTTTATGAGGAAAGCATAAGGACTATTCTCCTACAAAGGAAGCAAGACTAGGACTCCACTTGTAATAGAGTAATCCTAATCCAACTAGGACTAGTCATGTAAACCACCCCTTCAACATATATAAGGAGGGGCAGGGCTCCCCAAAGAGGGACGAGTTAGAAGCTACAAGAAAGAAGAAACAATCTTAGGGCTAGACACAAAGAGGAGAGCCGGTTTACGGCGACTCCCTCGTGATGATAATAAGACCTAGCCTCAAACAGCATGTAGGGTTTTTACCGGATGATGTTTCCCGGGGCCCGAAGCTGCCTAAAACCCTTGTCTTGCATGTTGATTCGCCCTGCGTCTCTCGTCCCACTCAATCCCTCTCAAGCTACCACATAGATGCGTTGGCCTCGCGACTAAGTCCTGACACTAAGGACATCTGACGTGTTAATTCCACGACACCTTCCACTTGAGCTCATCTATTTCCAATTTACTCCGTTCCATGTATTGGCTTGATTTCATCCATAAATAGCCAATTTCTCGTGGAAACAAAATAAATATCGGATATTTGGAATCCTTAGCATTCATTAGTCATCAATGGCAATATCGAAGCGAATATCTCAATTTTAAAGAAATTATTCGGTTTAAACTTAGGTAAGAGGAGCATAAAAATAACACTCATCACTATCTCCGGGATTTATTTAGAGCTTGGTAATAATTACTACTAAGTTTCAGTCTTAAGAGAAATATTATTTCTAGGCCGCGCTTGTTGCAAGATGGCTATTCCTTGAAGTCAAAGAACAATGATAATTCACTTTATATCAGTATATGTTTTATGGTCATGCTCCCATTGTGAATGAGTTATTTATTATGCATTTTAATGATGATACACATTTCCATAACACTCACATCAAATTTTGCGAGACAAATTATTTGAATTTCACTTTTTTGTGGAACTATCATTTAGGTCACATTGGCAGGAAGCGCATGAAGAAACTCCACAGTGATGAACTTTTGGAGTCATTTGATTATTAATAATTTGATACTTGTGAGCACAGGAAACTTCATTGTGATTATTTACCGATACTTGCGTATTTGAGGATTATTTGATAACTTAAACATAAGTATACGCCTCAATATGAATGTGCACATTAATAATTGGTATTCGATTCTCAGCTATGCCACCAAATCAGCACAAGTATATGAGCAGGTAGTGACAGAAACAATGATGCATGAATATCTACCCACATGAAGAAACAATGTGCTAGTACCATTTGTCCACCATATATCGCCTGTATAGCACGTTGTTTTGTACATGTTGGTGCACAAATAGATGATGAGTTACATAAGAATTAAGAGGAGGCAGCTGATGTCTACAATTTTGACATGGATGAAGATGTACCTTCATCTTCAGTGCAACAAAGAATACAATGACCCTAGTTATTTACGCGGTAAACTTAAATGCATCTTCATTATGCAATTCAACCATAACACATTCATTAAACCGTGCACTACATATGTTCTGACATTTATGGGTACATGATTTCTTCAGGGACAGCTCGATATTGACTTGAGGGATGAATTTCCCGAAGAGTTCCGCACTGGTATTTTGCAAAACCAGTGCTCAACAACGTAAATATAGCTTTATGGCCAAATTTTGGGACAAGATCAAAAACCATAATCTTTCAGCTTATAATTGAGATTTCAAACTTATGGGCGCCTTGTCATACTAAATGTTAGCTTCATATCATAGAGACTTTCTAACAACGGAAACCCAAATAAAGATGTTGTCAAGATCAGTCATGAGACTGGCTATTCAATTTATGTTGCCCCCATAGCTCTTCGGTAAGAATTTAAATAACTTAATAGAAATCCTAGATATTGTTGATTATTAGATGATATGCAAGACTAATGTGCATGTCCTTCTTCCATAAGGCTAAAAACAACAGGAAGAAAACATCCACTTCTGAGTTTTTAGAAGAATCCCACACCATAAAGAAGGATCACATTATGAGATAAAGTGCACAAGAACCATTTGTAAGTAGTTTCTAAATGTTTTGACTACAAATGTATAGTGCGAGCCATCATATTGTAATTTACTGATAGTGCACGAACAACGCTTTCAATCATGATGTAGAATGCAACACAGGCCACAAAGAGGGCATGTATGGAAGAAGTTGTCCCGCAATTACCTGACGTGCAGATTATTGAGGAAAATAGCTCATCGTGCATGTTACTTTCAAGGATTGGCATTTCATCGTATAATCCATCCTCTAAAATATGTATCTAAGAGCTAAAAGCAAAGATTGCAACACAAGTCAGACGCAAAAAGTGGCAAATGGCACGTTTAAAGAAGGCTTGAATGCGGTACTTGGTGCACGAAGGCAAGAAATAGAAGAGCTTAAAAAGGAAGCAACAACAAGAAATTTGAATTGTCAAGAGGGATTAGAAAATAAAAATCATTGCTTTTAAAAAAGAGACAAGAAATGGATGCAATTTTTAGTCTTCTCTTAAGGAAGTCGTCGCTGTCTTCAAAAGGAAACTGTCTCACAACCCACCGATCACTGATGGTGCATTACTGTTCGTCATGATACTTTCTCATGCGTCTTATTTCTCATGTTCAATAATATGTCCTTTGGATGCTCATTTTAATATGTGGAATAGTAATATAAACTAAAATTCACCTACAAATTTAAATTGTGCATGATTTGATGCTATCTAAAGCCCGTGACGGAAATTCAAGATGTTACCAGCATCTAACCCACTTGTAAGCACCCATGTCAGAACCGTCTGGACCCACATGTAAACAGCCACGTCAACAATTGACCAATCAAAACTAACATCCAGCTTATTACTGACGGGAACCGTCAGTGATAAAAACTAGGTTGAACCCACATGAAAGCAGCCACATGAGTAGCTGTTGGGCCCATTTGTTAGAATCTTTAACCACTCAAACCAACGAACCGATTACTAGTAACGGACTATTGTCACTAAAAACAACCTTAGGCGATGAATCAACCTATCATACGTGACAGGTTTCCCTACGAGAAAAGATGGACATTCGTGACAAAAATGGGTTCGTCACCTAAGACACGATCTTGAGTGTCAGAAAAAGTGGTACCGTCAAGATTTTAGTTTTTGTGGTGGCGCTTCAGTGACAGTGGGGATGACGGCCAAAAATGTCAATAGACCATATTCGGTGATGAAATCGGTTTTATGTGACACAAGTGGGCCGTCACAAAAGAACCTCTATTTTGTAGCGGTTGGGGTGCACTGATAACCCACAAGTTGGTCTCTTCAAATAGTCCACTAAACTTTCATTTTATGTTTCAAATAGTTCACTTAACTTCAGGGCTGCATCTGGTCTCAATTCCAATGGCACAACAGGTCATAAAGTTAGAAATTAAGATCTATAGAGATAGATCAAAGAGCCTTATAAGGCTAGGATAGAGTACATATATTGGAAAAGTAATGAATAGGTTCAGTACAGAAGACACCAAGAAAGGGTTCTTGCCGATGTCGCATGAAAAGGATTAGGAAAGACTAGTGTCCTTCAACATATGATGAGCAAGAATGCATGAGTAAGATTTCATACACATCTACAAATAGATCATATACACGACTAGATGTGTCCTATGCTCTTGTGTTACGACTAGATACCAGAGTGTTTTAGGTTATGATCATTGTACGACGGTGAACAATATCGTTAAGCACTTGAAGAGGAGCAAGGACATGGTTCTCATATACGATTGTGATGAAGAGCCCGTTGTAAAGGGTTACACTGATGCTAGATTTTCATAGATTCGAATGATTTTCGATCTCAATCACGCTTTTGGTATACACTAAACTGTGGAATAGTGAGCTGAAAGGGTTCCAAGATGGACACTATGTGAATTCTACAATGGAGGATGAGTATATCACGACTTTAGAAGCAGAAAAAGGAGGGCCATTTTTTTAATAAGTTTGCCACCGAACTTGGAGTGGTTCCGAGATCATTGGATCCTAGCCATTGCCCAGGTCAAGGAGCAAAGGTTCCACCAAGTCCAAACATATACAATGCCGATTCCACATCATTCTTGAATTAGTGGAGTGAGGAGTTGTAAAGATATGCAAAATACAAATGGAACTAAATGTGTCAGATCCGTTGATGAAGTCTTTACCACAAACAAGGCATGACCAACACCTGAATGCCATAGGTGTAAGGAGCTTAAGCATTTACTAGAATATTGATTCTAGTGCAAGTGGAATATTGTTTAAAATATGCCCTAGAGGCAATAATAAATTTGTTATTATTTTATTTCCAATTTCTTGATTAAGTTTATTTTCTATAGATGCTAGAACGACATTAGTTTCAGAATATGGGCTTCGAAGGAAAAATGTTGCCTTTGTGGAATAATAAACACCAAACACATCCTTATTCAGGCCTTTATACTAGCTCATGTATTGATGATGGTCTTGTTTTCCTGATCATGCACATTGTTGATGCAATAAGGATGCTGACAATAATGAGAACAAATTCTTAGAGAAACAATGGTGTTCCATAGACACACTTATGAAATATTGTGAGATCAAGTCATGAATATGTTGTCGGTGTTTTCTCATAATGTGTTGACATTTACTTGTGTCCTTTGACCATGATAATATTGTAACCCGAATACTCGATGGTTGATTCGAGGTCATCAGACATTACTAAGTACCTAGGTAATTATAAAGATGACATTTAGATAAGTCAAAAAGTATGCTCAGTGCTAGATATATCAAGACTATAATTTACCCCTCTAGGGATGGAGAGATACACTCTGACCCGCTTGATATTATGTGTCCAGCATCGCCTAGCCAGGTATTGCAATCAATGAGTTAGTCATGAGGATATCGAAATACAAAAACAAGAAAAGAGTACAAACTGGTAATGAGGATAACTAAGTATAGTGATCAAGAAGTTGATCAAAACGATACCGTTAAAGTATCACCCCGGGTTGTGTAATCTATCATGAGGCAAAGGGAGTTATATGTAGTAATATGAAGATGAGTACCTAGATTCGCTCAACACATCACAAAAATGTCTAGATCTAAATTTCATTAAGGAATTCTCAAGACGGTATTGAATTCTCCGCTTCTCAAATTTATAACCATCTCTGGTTTTATAATTGAGTAAGAAAAATACATCTTTATTTTTAGTGCATCTATCGAGTACTTTCGTTGTGGAGGGAACCGCGATGACATGAAATCACCTCTCATGCACAGTTCCTTTTTGGTACAATACCAGAATATGTTTATGTTGGAAATATGCCCTAGAGGCAATAATAAAAGTATTATTATATTTCATTGTTCATGATAATTGTCTTTTATTCATGCTATAATTGTATTATCCGGAAATCGTAATACACGTGTGAATACATAGACCACAATATGTCCCTAGTGAGCCTCTAGTTGACTAGCTCGTTGTGATCAACAGATAGTCATGGTTTCCTGGCTATGGACATTGGATGTCGTTGATAACGGGATCACATCATTAGGAGAATGATGTGATGGACAAGACCCAATCCTAAGCATAGCACAAAGATCGTGTAGTTCGTTTGCTAGAGCTTTGCCAATGTCAAGTATCTCTTCCTTAGACCATGAGATCGTGTAACTCCCGGATACCGTAAGAGTGTTTTGGGTGTACCAAACGTCACAACGTAACTGGGTGATTATAAAGGTGCACTACAGGTATCTCCGAAAGTGTCTGTTGGGTTGACATGGATCGAGACTGGGATTTGTCACTCCGTATGACGGAGAGGTATCTCTGGGCCCACTCGGTAATGCATCATCATAATGAGCTCGAGGTGACCAAGGTGTTGGCCACGGGATCATGCATTACGGTACGAGTAAAGTGACTTGCCGGTAACGAGACTGAACAAGGTATTGGGATACCGACGATCGGGTCTCGGGCAAGTAACGTACCGATCGACAAAGGGAATTGTATACAGGGTTTGATCAAATCCTCGACATCGTGGTTCAACCGATGAAATCATCGAGGAGCATGTGGGAGCCAACATGGGTATCCAGATCCCGCTGTTGGTTATTGACCGGAGAGTGGTCTCGGTCATGTCTGCATGTCTCCCAAACCCGTAGGGTCTACACACTTAAGGTTCGGTAACGCTAGGGTTATCAGGAAGACTAGTATGTGACTACCGAATGTTGTTCGGAGTCCCGGATGAGATCCCGGATGTCACGAGGAGTTCCGGAATGGTCCGGAGGTGAAGTTTTATATATGGGAAGTTGTCAAACGGACACCGGAAAGTTTCGGGGGCATACCGGTATTGTACCGGGGCCACCGGAAGGGTTCCGGAGGTCCACCGGGAGGGGCCACCACTCCCGGGGGACCACATGGGCTGCGTGGGGCAGGAGCCAGCCCCAAGTGGGCTGGGTGCGCCCCCCCCCCTCCTTGGGCCCTTGCGCCTAGGGTTGGGGGGGGAACCCTAGAGGGGGCGCCCCCTTGCTTGGGGGGCAAGCCCCCCTCCCCTTGGCCGCCGCCCCCCCTCTAGATTCCCATCTAGAGGGGCCGGCCCCCTTGCCCCTTCCCCCTATAAATAGAGGGGCGAGGGGAGGGCTGCAATACACAATTGAAGGCGCAGCCCCTCCCCTCCCCAACACCTCTCCTCCTCCGCGTGTGCTTGGCGAAGCCCTGCCGGAGAACAGTCACTCCACCATCATCACGCCGTCGTGCTGCCGTTGGAGCGATCTTCCTCAACCTCTCCTCCCCCCTTGCTGCATCAAGAAGGAGGAGACGTCTCCCGTACCGTACGTGTGTTGAACGCGGAGGTGTTGTCTGTTCAGCACTTGGACATCGGTGATCTGAATCACGTCGAGTACGACTCCATCATCACCATCCCCTTGCAAGCTTCCGCTCGTGATCTACAAGTGGTATGTAGATGCAAACTCACTCCCTTGACTCGTTGCTTAGATGAACTCATAGATGGATCTTGGTGAAACCGTAGGAAAAATTTTAATTTTCTGCAACGTTCCCCAACAGTGGCATCATGAGCTAGGTCTATGCGTAGTTCTCTTTGCACGAGTAGAACACAATTTTGTT
The DNA here is from genome assembly GCF_002162155.2 of Triticum dicoccoides. Lineage (NCBI taxonomy): Eukaryota > Viridiplantae > Streptophyta > Magnoliopsida > Poales > Poaceae > Triticum > Triticum dicoccoides. Next base: position 499,805,758 of record NC_041393.1, on the reverse strand, counting down.
GTGGGCGTGGATCTTGTCAACTTGCTTGCCTCTACTAGTCTTTTCTTGCTTCAGCGGTATTGTGGGATGAAGCGGCCCGGACCAACCTTACACGTACGCTTACGTGAGACCGGTTCCACCGACTGACATGCACTAGTTACATAAGGTGGCCGGCGGGTGTCTGTCTCTCCTACTTTAGTTGGAGCGGATTCGATGAAAAGGGCCCTTATGAAGGGTAAATAGAAGTTGACAAAATCACGTTGTGGTTATTCGTAGATAAGAAAACGTTCTTGCTAGAACCCAATTGCAGCCACGTAAAAGATGCAACAACAATTAGAGGACGTCTAACTTGTTTTTGCAGCAATTGATCATGTAATGTGATATGGCCAGAAGTTGTGATGAATGATGAATTGTGATGTATGAGATCATGTTCTTGTAATAGGATTCACGACTTGCATGTCGATGAGTATGACAACCGGCAGGAGCCATAGGAGTTGTGTTTATTTTTTGTATGACCTGCGTGTCATTGAAGAACGCCATGTAACTTACTTTACTTTATTGCTAAACGCGTTAGCTATAGAAGTAGAAGTAGTCGTTGGCGTGACAACTTCATGAAGACACGATGATGGAGATCATGATGATGGAGATCATGGTGTCAAGCTGGTGACAAGATGATCATGGAGCCCCGAAGATGGAGATCAATGGAGCTATATGATATTGGCCATATCATGTCACAACTATATAATTGCATGTGATGTTTATTATGTTTATGCATCTTGTTTACTTAGGACAACGGTAGTAAATAAGATGATCCCTTACAAAAATTTCAAGAAGTGTTCTCCCCTAACTGTGCACCGTTGCTACAGTTCGTCGCTTCTAAGCACCACGTGATGATCGGGTGTGATGGATTCTTACGTTCACATACAACGGGTGTAAGACAGTTTTACACAGCAAAAACACTTAGGGTTAACTTGACAAGCCTAGCATGTGCAGACATGGCCTCGGAACACGGAGACCGAAAGGTCGAACATGAGCCGTATGGAAGATACGATCAACATGAAGATGTTCACCGACGATGACTAGTCTGTCTCACGTGATGATCGGACACGGGCTAGTCGACTCGGATCGTGTAACACTTAGATGACTAGAGGGATGTCTAATCTGAGTGGGAGTTCATAATTTGATTAGAACTTAATTATCATGAACTTAGTCTAAAACCTTTGCAAATATGTCTTGTAGATCAAATGGTCAACGCTCATGTCAACATGAACTTCAACGCGTTCCTAGAGAAAACCAAGCTGAAAGATGACGGCAGCAACTATACGGACTGGGTCCGGAACCTGAGGATCATCCTCATAGCTGCCAGGAAACAATATGTCCTAGAAAGACCGCTAGGTGACGCTCCCGTCCTAGAGAACCAAGACATTATGAATGCTTGGCAGACTCGTGCTGATGATTACTCCCTCGTTCAGTGCGGCATGCTTTACAGCTTAGAACCGGGGCTCCAAAAGCATTTTGAGCATCACAGAGCATATGAAATGTTCGAGGAGCTGAGACTAGTTTTTCAAGCTCATGCCCGGGTCGAGAGATATGACGTCTCCGACAAGTTCTACAGTTGTAAGATGGAGGAAAATAGTTCTGTCAGTGAGCACATACTCAAGATGTCTGGGTTGCACAACCGTATGACCCAGCTGAATATTAACCTCCCAGATGAGGCGGTCATTGACAGAATCCTCCAGTCGCTCCCACCAAGCTACAAGAGCTTTGTGATGAACTACAACATGCAGGGGATGGAAAAGACCATTCCTGAATTGTTCTCTATGCTGAAGTCAGCAGAGGCTGAAATCAAGAAAGAACATCAAGTGTTGATGGTCACTAAGACCACTAAGTTCAAGAAGGGCAAGGGCAAGAAGAACTTCAAGAAGGACGGCAAGGATGTTGCCGCGCCCAGTAAGCCAGTTGTCGTGAAGAAGTCAAAGAATGGACCCAAGCCTGAGACTGAGTGCTTTTATTGCAAGGGGAAGGGTCACTGGAAGCGGAACTGCCCCAAATACTTAGCGGATAAGAAGGCCGGCAACACCAAAGGTATATTTGATATACATGTAATTGATGTGTACCTTACCAGTACTCGTAGTAACTCCTGGGTATTTGATACCGGTGTCGTTGCTCATATTTGTAACTCACAGCAGGATCTGCGGAATAAGCGGAGACTGGCAAAGGACGAGGTGACGATGCGCGTCGGGATGGTTCCAGAGTCGATGTGATCGCCGTCGGCATGCTACCTCTACATTTACCTACGGGATTAGTTTTGAACCTTAATAATTGTTATTTAGTGCCAAGTTTGAGCATGAACATTGTATCTGGATCTCGTTTAATACGAGATGGCTACTCATTTAAGTCTGAGAATAATGGTTGTTCAATTTATATGAGAGATATGTTTTATGGTCATGCTCCGATGGTCAATGGTTTATTCTTAATGAATCTCGAGCGTAATATTACACATGTTCATAGTGTGGATGCCAAAAGATGTAAAGTTGATAACGATAGTCCCACATACTTGTGGCACTGCCGCCTTGGTCACATTGGTGTCAAGCGCATGAAGAAGCTCCATGTTGATGGACTTTTGGAGTCTCTTGATTATGAATTGTTTGACACATGCGAACCATGCCTCATGGGCAAAATGACCAAGACTCCGTTCTCCGGAACAATGGAGCGAGCAACCAACTTGTTGGAAATCATACATACCGATGTGTGCGGTCCAATGAGCGTTGAGGCTCGCGGAGGATATCGTTATGTTCTCACTCTCACTATTGACTTGAGTAGATATGGGTATGTCTACTTAATGAAACACAAGTCTGAGACCTTTGAAAAGTTCAAGGAATTTCAGAATGAAGTAGAGAATCAACGTGACCGGAAAATAAAGTTCCTACGATCAGATCGTGGAGGAGAATATTTAAGTCACGAATTTGGCACACACTTAAGGAAATGTGGAATCGTTTCACAACTTACGCCGCCTGGAACACCTTAGCGAAACAGTGTGTCCGAACGTCGTAATCGCACTCTATTGGATATGATGCGGTCTATGATGTCTCTTACCGATTTACCGCTATCATTTTGGGGATACGCTCTAGAGACAGCTACATTCACTTTAAATAGGGCACCGTCTAAATCCGTTGAGACGACACCGTATGAATTATGGTTTGGGAAGAAACCTAAGCTGTCGTTTCTAAAAGTTTGGGGATGCGATGCTTATGTCAAGAAACTTCAACCTGAAAAGCTCGAACCCAAGTCGGAAAAATGCGTCTTCATAGGATACCCTAAGGAGACTGTAGGGTATACCTTCTACTTAAGATCCGAGGGCAAGATCTTTGTTGCCAAGAACGGATGCTTTCTGGAAAAAGAGTTTCTCTCGAAAGAAGTAAGTGGGAGGAAAGTAGAACTCGATGAAGTACTACCTCTCGAACGGGATAGTGGAGCAGCTCAGGAAAATGTTCCTGTGATGCCCACACCAACTGAAGAGGAAACCAATGATGATGATCAAAGTACTTCGGATCAAGTTGCTACAGAACTTCGTAGGTCCACAAGGACACGTTCCGCACCAGAGTGGTACGGCAACCCTGTCCTGGAAATCATGTTGTTAGACAACGGTAAACCTTCGAACTATGAAGAAGCGATGGCGGGCCCAGATTCCAACAAATGGCTTGAAGCCATGAGATCTGAGATAGAATCCATGTATGAAAACAAAGTATGGACTTTGACAGACTTGCCCGATGATCGGCGAGCGATACAAAACAAATGGATCTTTAAGAAGAAGACGGACGCGGATGGAAATGTTACCATCTATAAAGCTCGACTTGTCGCTAAGGGTTATCGACAGGTTCAAGGGATTGACTACGACGAGACATTCTCTCCCGTAGCGAAGCTAAAGTCCGTCCGAATCATGTTAGCAATTTCCGCATACTATGATTATGAGATATGGCAGATGGACGTCAAAATGGCATTCCTTAACGGGCATCTTAAGGAAGAACTGTATATGATGCAGCCGGAAGGTTTTGTCGATCCTAAGAACGCTAACAAAGTATGCAAGCTCCAGCGATCCATTTATGGGCTGGTGCAAGCATCTCGGAGTTGGAATATTCGCTTTGATGAGATGATCAAAGCGTTTGGGTTTATGCAGACTTATGGAGAAGCCTGCGTTTACAAGAAAGTGAGTGGGAGCTCTGTAGCATTTCTCATATTATATGTAGATGACATACTCTTGATGGGAAATAATATAGAATTTCTGGACAGCACTAAGGCCTACTTGAACAAATGTTTTTCAATGAAGGACCTTGGAGAAGTTGCTTATATATTAGGCATCAAGATCTATAGAGATAGATCGAGACGCCTCATAGGTCTTTCACAAAGCACATACCTTGATAAGATTTTGAAAAGGTTCAAAATGGATCAGTCCAAGAAAGGGTTCTTGCCTATGTTACAAGGTGTGAGATTGAGCTCGGCTCAGTCATCGACCACGGCAAAAGATAAAGAAGAGATGAGTGTCATCCCCTATGCTTCAGCCATAGGATCTATTATGTATGCCATGTTGTGTACCAGACCTGATGTAAACCTTGCCGTGAGTTTGGTAGCAAGATACCAAAGTAATCCCGGCAAGGAACACTGGACAGCGGTCAAGAATATCCTGAAGTACCTGAAAAGGACAAAGGACATGTTTCTCGTTTATGGAGGAGACGAAGAGCTTGTCGTAAAGGGTTACATCAACGCTAGCTTCGACTCAGATCTGGATGACTCTAAGTCACAAACCGGATACGTGTATATGTTGAATGGTGGAGCAGTAAGCTGGTGCAGCTGCAAGCAGAGCGTCATGGCGGGATCTACGTGTGAAGCGGAGTACATGGCAGCCTCGAAGGCAGCGCATGAAGCGATTTGGGTGAAGGAGTTCATCACCGACCTAGGAGTCATACCCAATGCGTCGGGGCCAATCAAACTCTTCTGTGACAACACTGGAGCTATTGCCCTTGCCAAGGAGCCCAGGTTTCACAAGAAGCCCAGGCACATCAAGCGTCGTTTCAACTCCATCCGTGAAAATGTTCAAGATGGAGACATAGAAATTTGCAAAGTACATACGGATCTGAATGTCGCAGATCCATTGACTAAACCTCTCTCGTGTGCAAAACATGATCAACACCAGAACTCTATGGGTGTTCGATTCATCAAAATGTAACTAGATTGGTGACTCTAGTGCAAGTGGGAGACTGTTGGAAATATGCCCTAGAGGCAATAATAAAAGTATTATTATATTTCATTGTTCATGATAATTGTCTTTTATTCATGCTATAATTGTATTATCCGGAAATCGTAATACACGTGTGAATACATAGACCACAATATGTCCCTAGTGAGCCTCTAGTTGACTAGCTCGTTGTGATCAACAGATAGTCATGGTTTCCTGGCTATGGACATTGGATGTCGTTGATAACGGGATCACATCATTAGGAGAATGATGTGATGGACAAGACCCAATCCTAAGCATAGCACAAAGATCGTGTAGTTCGTTTGCTAGAGCTTTGCCAATGTCAAGTATCTCTTCCTTAGACCATGAGATCGTGTAACTCCCGGATACCGTAAGAGTGCTTTGGGTGTACCAAACGTCACAATGTAACTGGGTGATTATAAAGGTGCACTACAGGTATCTCCGAAAGTGTCTGTTGGGTTGACACGGATCGAGACTGGGATTTGTCACTCCGTATGACGGAGAGGTATCTCTGGGCTCACTCGGTAATGCATCATCATAATGAGCTCGAGGTGACCAAGGTGTTGGCCACGGGATCATGCATTACGGTACGAGTAAAGTGACTTGCCGGTAACGAGACTGAACAAGGTATTGGGATACCGACGATCGAGTCTCAGGCAAGTAACATACCGATCGACAAAGGGAATTGTATACAAGGTTTGATCGAATCCTCGACATCGTGGTTCAACCGATGAAATCATCGAGGAGCATGTGGGAGCCAACATGGGTATCCAGATCCCGCTGTTGGTTATTGACCGGAGAGTGGTCTCGGTCATGTCTGCATGTCTCCCGAACCCGTAGGGTCTACACACTTAAGGTTCGGTGACGCTAGGGTTATCAGGAAGACTAGTATGTGACTACCGAATGTTGTTCGGAGTCCCGGATGAGATCCCGGACGTCACGAGGAGTTCCGGAATGGTCCGGAGGTGAAGTTTTATATATGGGAAGTTGTCAAACGGACACCGGAAAGTTTCGGGGGCATACCGGTATTGTACCGGGGCCACCGGAAGGGTTCCGGAGGTCCACCGGGAGGGGCCACCCCTCCCGGGGGACCACATGGGCTGCGTGGGGCAGGAGCCAGCCCCAAGTGGGCTGGGTGCGCCCCCCCCCCCTCCTTGGGCCCTTGCGCCTAGGGTTGGGGGGAACCCTAGAGGGGGCGCCCCCTTGCTTGGGGGGCAAGCCCCCCTCCCCTTGGCCGCCGCCCCCCCTCTAGATTCCCATCTAGAGGGGCCGGGCCCCTTGCCCCTTCCCCCTATAAATAGAGGGGCGAGGGGAGGGCTACAATACACAATTGAAGGCGCAGCCCCTCCCCTCCCCAACACCTCTCCTCCTCCGCGTGTGCTTGGCGAAGCCCTGCCGGAGAACAGTCACTCCACCATCATCATGCCGTCATGCTGCCGTTGGAGCGATCTTCCTCAACCTCTCCTCCCCCCTTGCTGGATCAAGAAGGAGGAGACGTCTCCCGTACCGTACGTGTGTTGAACGCGGAGGTGTTGTCCGTTCAGCACTTAGACATCGGTGATCTGAATCACGTCGAGTACGACTCCATCATCACCATCCCCTTGCAAGCTTCCGCTCGTGATCTACAAGTGGTATGTAGATGCAAACTCACTCCCTTGACTCGTTTCTTAGATGAACTCATAGATGGATCTTGGTGAAACCGTAGGAAAAATTTTAATTTTCTGCAACGTTCCCCAACAGTTTATTACAGAACTTATAACCTAAAGTTCACAAATATGTTCTCCTATGTTAGTCGTGTGTTCAAGTGTCTACATAAATACATTTCTCAATGTATGTCTAGAAGAAAAATGGAACATATTATATCTTAGGATTAAGTTGTTCCTAATAGGTGTATACATTGAATAATTATGCACACAAAATTTTAGTGTCCTCAATAGCTCAAAGGGACCAAACATTGGGGCTTCTATATTTGCAAACACATGAATTACTTATGTTGATCTACTGCAACAACAAACTCTGACATTCTATCAGAAGTAAGTCCATATCTTAATTACTTCAACACATTTTTACTCTACACGTACGACACATTCAGACATTAAAAACATGGAACTCTTTATAGATATCGAGGTTGGCTTGCTGATTCGAAGCTAAGATGCTCAATGTTAGGGGATTTCTCACCCAATTCTTCACCTAGAACTACGTCACTATAGTGGATGGAGATTTCAGTAAACCTTTTACAAAATAAGTATGCTTTCAATTATTGTTTGGTGTGTTTGCTGCTAAACATTTACACATGAATGTACTCTTTTCCATGTGATGTGTGACTTTCATAAGGTCTTCGTCTTTCGTAGACTATGATTATGGCAATGCTTTATTTCGATTGGTGCTCCATATATGTACATGTGTGAAATTTACCTAGCATGCATTACTCGTCGTGACCAATATTTGTGATGAATGTGATTGATGTGGGCAATATTTGTTCAAATGCAGATTATGGCGAATTTGCCATTTGTAGGAATAATTCAAATAATATGGGAATTTTCCTACTTCTAGCTATCTACTAAGCACACAGTTCTAGAACATTGCTTATGCAATGCAAAACAAAAGGGCACACTCTGACAAGAACGAAAACGTGTGTGATATACCAGAAAGGGCACATGAGAATAGAACCGTGGGTAATGCATGATGTCTACTATACACTTCTATTTTTGTAGACTGTATTGGCCTCCAAACACAGAGTTCTGTACAACAACAAATTTTTCTCAAGTGGATAACCTAAGTTTATCAATCCACGGGAGGTGTAGGATGAATGTATTCTTCCCGTCTAGGTCACCTTGTAAGTAGGGTGCCTAGAGCTTGTGGGCCCCACTAGGGGCTAGACCTTGGCCCGTGGTCTTCTTCTAGCACAAAAACTCCCCACCTATTTTGTTTTATTTTTATGGTGATTTTTTGAAATTTCAAAAATAGCAAAAGCATGAACTGGCACTAGACATTAGGTTAATATGTTATTTCAATAAAAAATGATAAATGTGTGGGAAAAGTGTATAGAATTTATATCAATATAGCATAAATCATACAAAAAATGCAAATACATATGAGATGTATGAATGCATTGATCATCGCACACACTAAGAGCATCTCCAGTCGTTGGCCCCCCAAGAGGCTTGAAAAATCGCCGCCTAGGGGTGAGCCGGCGCTAAAATCGGCTTGGGGCGATCGGGTTCCCAGCCGGCGCCCCCAGGTGCCGATATTGGCCCAATTTTGGCGCAAATTTGCCCGCTTTTCAGCCCACTTTCGGGGCAAAGTCGGCCCGCTATCGGCGCAAATCAGCCCATATTCGTCATGCTCTGGCGCAAATTCAACAGAAGTTATTTTTTATCACATAGTTCATCACAGAAAATCAATAAAAATTAAATAGTTCAACAACAAATAGTTCAATACAAAATATATAGTTCAGCAAATAGAAACTCATAATTCATCGCAAGAGCCTCCATAGGTTTTTCACCAGATCCTGCTGCAGTTTTTGATGCACCTTTGGGTCTCGGATCTCCTGATGCATATTGAGGAAGGCAGTCCAGGTTACCGGTAGTTGGTGATCAACTTGGGCAAGAGAACCATGCATGTAATATGGTTTAATGTCAAACACTGACTCTTCCTGCTCGCTCTCAATGATCATGTTGTGCAAGATGACATAGCAAGTCATGATCTCCCACATTTCATCTTTCGACCAGGTCTGAGTGGGGTACCGGACAACAGCAAATCAAGATTGGAGCGCACCAAATGCCCGCTCGACATCCTTCCTGCAAGCCTCCTAAACCTTCGCAAAGTGGGAGTCCTCTCCTGGCAAAGGGTTTGAGATAGTCTACACAAATGTAGACCATCCGGGATAGATGCCATCTGCTAGGTAGTATCCGTTGTTGTAGTGCCGCCCATTGACCTCGAAGTTCACCGAAGGAGAACGACCTTCAACAAGCTTGGCAATGACAAGGGATCACTTCAGCACGTTGATGTCACTGTTAGTTCCTGGCATACCAAAGAAGGAGTGCCAAATCCAGAGGTCATGTGTGGCCACTGCCTCAAGTACCACACTGCAACCGTCTTTGGCGCCTTTGTACATCCCCTGCCAAGCAAATGGACAGTTTTCCCATTTCCAATGCATGCAGTCGATGCTTCCAAGCATCCCAGGAAATCCTCTTGCTGCATTCTGTGCTAGGATCCGAGCAGTGTCTTCAGCATTGGGTGATCGCAAGTATTCGGGTCCAAACATTGCCACCACTGCCCTGCAGAACTTGTAGAAACACTCAATGGTCATGGACTCGGCCATGCGCCCATAGTCGTCGAGTGAATCACCGGGAGCTTCGTATGCAAGCATCCTCATAGCTGTCGTGCACTTCTGGATTGAGGTGAATCCAAGTTTGCCGGTGCAATCCTTTTTGCACTTGAAGTAGCTGTCGAACTCCCGGATGAAAAGCTTTCGGCTCATCCGATAACGGCGCCGAAACACTTTGTCGCCGTGCAATGGAGCGTCGACGAAGTAGTGAGAGTAGAGCATGCAATAGCCTTCCAGTCGATGCCGATTCTTTGCTTTCAGTCGCCCCGATGCCGAGCCACCTTGCCGCGGCTTTGCATTGCTCGTGAGCAGGCCGGCCAAGGCGGCGAGGACCATGAGATGCTCTTCGTCCTGGACGTCGGCATCGGCTTCCCCCTCTAGCAGCGCCGCGAGCGCCTCCTCATCATCCGAGTCCATCGCCGAGCAGACAAATCGTCGAACACCTGGCTGGCATGGTAGGCGCACAGTCGTCCGTATCCCCCCTACGCGGCCGGAGCGCCGGAAAACTTGCCCAGGAAGGTGGAGGAGAGGTTGCCGTGGCGAAACCCTCTTTCTTTTCCGGCGTGGAATGGCCTATCTAGCGGTGGTGGGCGGTGGGCGGTGCCAGGACGGCAGGGTGGCGGCAGGGCGCGCGGGGGTGCGAGGCGAATCTGGACGATTGTCTTGACTTTTCGCCTGACAGTGTGGCCCAGACGTGGTTTTTCCTTCCGCCGGAGCCTCCGAGCGTCCTCAGTGCGCTGGATTCAGCCTGGGATCGCCGGGCCAACAATGGGCCGAGCCGGCGGATTTTGGCGTCTTGGGGGCGCGACTGGGGTTTTTCTTCGGCGCCGGCACGAGAAAAAGTCGCCCTGAGGGACCTATTGGGGGCGCGGCTGGAGATGCTCTAAGGAACAAGTATACGTGTGTGACGGGACCCTAGGACCGTTTTCAATCTTGTGCTATAGCTCTTCATTCCACACGTCAGCTTCAAAGCCGCCATGTCCGATGCAAAATGTAATCCCATTCGTAAAGTAAAGGCAAACCGTGTGCGATGCTGCAAAAATCACAAATGTTTTGTGTAGATGAAGCGTTAGCGATGGCTAATACATAACATTTTCGTCCAACTCTATGTATGTGATAGCCACAATTCGGAAACGGTTGCCCTTGTGTCCCGTGTGCGATAAATCATCAATACCACACGAAGCTGTCTGTGTCAGGTCGAGCATTGCATACGATTGCATCACACAAATTGTCTGGGATGTATGACAGTTCTCACACATTTTGTTTCGACTGATTGTTTGCGATAGCCCGCCTATTGGCAAGCTTTTCGAGGCCGGCTTCCGGTGGCTGACCAAATCCACAAGCGCAATGGGCCGGGCTCGGAGTTCTGTCATCTTTGCGGTGCTTTGGAAACCACGGAACACATCTTTTTTCATTGTGTGTTGGCCAAGTTTGTGTGGAGTTGTGTCAGATCTTGGCTTCAGGTTTCTTGGAACCCCTTTTTCTTCTCTGAGCTTAGAAACCTAGCCAAAGTGTTGGTTGGGGTCACCAAGAGGGTGTTCTGGGTCGGCTTGGGTGCCTTATGCTGGGCCTTATGGGCCATTAGGAACAAATTTACTAATGAGCATACCTTCCCATCTAAGTCTGCTGACGTTCTTTTCAAATCTTGTATACTATTGCAGCAATGGAGATTATTGACTAAGGATGAAGATCGGGATGCCCTAGACTTGCTCATCGCCAAAATTCGGGCTTCGGCGTCCCATATCTCCGGGCTGGATCCTGCCGTCTGATCTTGTTTGTCGTTATTCGCTCCGTCTGGTTTTAGTCTTTCCCCTTCCGGCCTGCGCGCCGAGTATGGTAGGTTGCCATGTACACCTTAAACTTTCGTTCGCCTGTCCCGGGCTTTCTGTCCGGTGGATTTGCGATGTTTCGCCTTTTGTTCGTGTTTATGTTCGGATCTGTGACGCTGCCGTGTGGCTTTATTTATAAAGTTGGACTATGACCTTTTCTCTATAAAAAATCGCACATATTTACACAGTTGTGTATTATGCGATAGGAGGGCCTATCGCATTGTGTTCCTCGCTGGCGTGTGGGACACACCCTCGGTAAGGCGATAGTTCTAAATTTCTTCATTTCATCCAAATCATATGAAAAGGTGTATCCAAATACCGTAGAACTATTGGACTATGGTTAGGGGTTCAAAAAAATATATATGAAAGATGTATCCGGATTTACATCCCGAATCTTTACCTAATAATAATAAAGCAAATTGGGTTTCTTTCGTCCGTCATGGCATTTTTTAAGAAAAGTCCCTCTATTTTAGAGAATTCAACCCGCAGTCCTGTTTTAAGTTAAAACGAATCGTTATTTTCGTATTTTACACAAAAGTCCCTATCTTTTCTTGAAATCAACCCGCCGTCTGGATTTAAGTCACACCCGAACCGTTATTTTATATTTTTCGAAACCCCCCTAATGTTTTAGGTAATTCATCCGTGGATCATATTTAAGTCAAACAAATGCTTTTTAAAATTATCCATATCTTTTAAACCATAACTCCGATTTGAACATGTTATATATGAAATTTGATTAGAAAAATATGTAGAATATGAATATGAGATTATTCTTACCTGTTAATTATTTTTAAATATTATTTTGAAATACATTTGAGTCAAATAAAATGATTTTCTAAATTATCTGTATCTTTTAAACCGTAACTTCGATTTTAACATATTATATATGAAATTTTACTAGAAAAATATCTGGAATCTAAATATGATGTTAATTTTACCTGTTAAATATTTTTATGGAAGCAAACTTATAATTTATAGCGCAAGATCCATTTTTTTCATACCGACGGCGATCCTGATTGCAAATAAACACCCCACTATAACCATATACAGAAAAGAAAACATCGATAACTACACGTGCATACCTCTGAAAAATGTCACAAGGAAAACAATAGATTTCTCATCGCGCGAGAGAGAGAGAGCGAGAGAGAGAGAGAGAGAGAGAGAGGGAGAGAGAGAGAGACGCCTTAGGATTAACCATATTCAACATACGTTTTTTGTTGTTTTGTGTGGACACCGAGGCCATCGCCGGCGAGGGTGAGAAGGAGGATAAGCGGCAACACAAATATGATGTCTCGCAAAAATAAAGGAGATGGACCTATTGTGGTCTTGAGTGATGGTTGTTGATTTAAGAGTGTGTGTTATGTTTTCTCTCCCGTTGCAACGCACGGGCATTTTTGCTAGTAAACATGATTTGGCCATTTCCATCCAGAACCAGACACCGGGGATGGGCGTGGCTCTACGTAGTATGCTAAAGTGCCCCCTTGTATTTTTAGATCAAAATTTTGATTCAAAACACAAGGAATTCCAATAAATCCAGATGGAGGAAATACCGCTACGCATCACATAGCCACCCCACTCACTTCCCTCGGTTGCACTCGAAGAGGTATTGCTGCAGTAGAGCACGTCGAAGCAAGCAGGAGTCCATTGTCAAATCACGTTGGAATCTGTGCCGAAAGCTCTGGATTCTCTGTACACCTCCCTCAGTTTCCCCACACATTTGTTTTCACGTCACGCATCACTCATCAGCTCGTATGGCTGATTTGATCTCGTTGCAGTCGATCGCACGTGCTCGACAGATATATCTCGAGTGTGCATCTAGACCCAGAGCAAGAAACAAACATGCCACGTTAATGCTGTTTAAGGCTGCAGTCGCTCGCACGTGGTCGACAGATATTTCAACAAGTGACTACATACGGAACAAAATGAGTAAATTTACACTCTAAAACATGTCTACATACATCCGTATGTTATAGACCATTTGAGATGACTAGAAAACAATTATTTGGGAACGGAGGGAGTACTACATGCATGCATGCCCGGTCGTCAAAGGGACGTACGGCTGGATCGGCCGATATGGATGCTTCACCTAGCATCCATCTATCTATCCATCTCGATTGATCAATTCGTAACAGGGACATTGCACTCATGTGCATGCATTATTAGATCTACTCCTAGATGCGTACTATTGGAATGAAGCATCTCGATTTGTTTTTATTTACTACAACTGCACGTAAAACTGCAGCTGTCCTGGACAACTTGTTGATGTATCAAAAGCACGTACGTACTTACGTACTAACACGGGCTATTGAATTGACGCACGTACGCATGCACGCGCGGCACGGCACGGCACGGCACGACACGTACGTGGTGGATATCTGAGACGTGACGCATGCACCAATAGCAAAGCAGAGCTACTGCTGGAGGGAGTGGGTATCGTCCTGTCGACCGGCTCTACCAGTGTCGTGTCGTGTGCGTGTGATGTGAATAATGGCAGCACGAGCACGAACTTGGGCAAATTTAACAGATTTGACCAATAGACAAATCAAATCACAGAATGAACTATCCGTGAAACTATTTCACACGGCTGACCCGTGGCGCCTAGCTCTCAGGCGCTGCACTAGTGCAACGCCCGGAAGCTAGGCGCTGCACTAGTGCAACGCCCGGAAGCTAGGCGCTGCACTAGTGCAACGCCCGGGAGCTAGGCGCTGCACTGTATAGTGTGGCGCCTAGCTCTCAGGCGCTGCACACTGACTTAGTAATTTTCTGAACACACGGGTGCGATGCTGGCCATGTAGCGTCTATCTCTAAGGCGTTGCACAGTGTAGTGTGGCGCCGTCGTGTCGGGCGTCACACAAAAAGGTCAGCCGCGTGAAATAGTTTCACAGATAGTTCATTCTATAATTTGATTTCGCCTATAGGTTAAATTTGTCAAATTTGCCACGAACTTGCCCAAGTGCATTTGCACGTACGTACTACGTGCTGTCTAGCCTACATCCATCCAAAGTGAGTGAATGAGGCCGGCTAGCTAGCTGTGTATGCCCATCCCTGACACTCGGTGACTATACTTTTGTGAACTGCTACTATCTCATCAATCATACGAGTGCTCTACCGTAATAGCTGGCCTAGCTGGCCCGGCTAGGTAGCTGCTAGCATATGATCGAACTAGACAGGAATTTCACGGCAAGCACAAGCAAGTTTACCTCAGTCGTTCCCTGAAGAAAAAAAGTTATCGCAGTCGTGCCATACACCCGCATATGAACATCGTAGTCAGTCTTCATTTTTTTGTGGGAAAAGGAGGGGGGAAATCCCCTGTTTTGTGTTCCTTATTTTTCATATATTAGTTTCACTAAATGGCCATTCTTACGATTGTGGTGATGTATAATATACCCAACCGTATATAATTTCCAACCGGAGCCTCCGCCCGCTCAGTCGGCTCCTTGATCCAGATGTATGTGAACCTCACAAGGGCATCTCCAAACGGCAAAAGCAA
>NC_041393.1:499787043-499790645 GCF_002162155.2 Triticum dicoccoides | reverse complement strand
GCACAGGGGTATCAGTCCGCAGACACGGATGCGGAAGGTCATCATTATTTTTTTGGCGGATACGGGAAGCTGCCATCCAACCATAGCCGCATACATTTTGACAACAATTTCAACTAACCGGACAAAAATTGTTCAAACACGGCTAGATTTCATATAAACATGACGGATTTTGTATAAAACATGTCGAATTTTATTACATTTTGGAAATACTTCAACTACAAGTGATGCTCGTCCGACTCTAGAGGTATAAAACCAAAACTAAAAGATCGCCGGTACTCGTTTCCCATGTCTGGCCATGAGCCCCGAGAACCAAACCTTCGCCAGGAGCTCGAGACTCTCTAGCTCCGCCTCCGTAACCTATGCCTCTGGAGCCCCGAGAACTGAAGTTGTCCACCTCCACATGGCCGCCAAGCGACTAATCGGCCAATCGATGCTCAGCCCACTAAGCTTGGCGTTAACGGGAGGGGAGGAGAGGTGGCCTTCCTGGGACCCGAGCAGCAGCAGCCTACCGCCCACTACTCGTATTCGTTGTGACGGCACCCGCGGACGTGCCGACTTCGTGGTCGTTGTGGCGGGGCGCGGCCTCGGCGGAGCTGGCAATGTCGTCCTCATCGTCGGTGTCGCCGAACACCGGGACACCACCTCCGCCGCCCGCTCGTGGTACCGCCAGCGGGCGAGGCGGATCTCGCGGATCGAGCGGTAGGACTCGAGCAACGCCTCCTGTTCCACATCCGGCGTCATCACCCTGCCAACGGCGAGCTGCTCCTCTGCCTGCAGGTGCTTTTGGAGGAGTTGCTGGTTGTAGACAGCGTTGGCCTGCGCCTTTCGGAACTGCTCCTCCCGCACCATGTCCATGTAATGGGCACGGGCCTCACCGATGGTCATGGTGCAATGCACAGACGAGGGTGGCACAGAGAAGGACGAGGGTGGTGTTGGCTCATTGTTGGTCGCGTCCTCCATTGGGATGTCATCGTCCTCCGGCTGCCTGCCGGCCAGCCAGCCGGCAACAATGGCGGCCATCTCCTTCTTTTGGTCCGGCGTCAGCCCGTCCCAAAGAGTTTTGGCGGGGGAGAAATCCATGGTGAGAGTGGTGCGGACAGAGATCAGAGGCGGGTGACTACGACTATGGCCGAGACAGCAATTCATATAGCAATGATGGGCGGAAGAGGGACAGACGGGTGGCGCCGAAATAGATGCCTCGGCAACCACGTGTCATTACTGTGCACGGCAGACGGACGGATGGGTGGTTGTCGTGTCGTTTGAACGTGCAGTAGTCGCCGACGCCTGGAAGTAGCGCAGGCGACGCTCTCTCGGTCGGCGCGCCGCTTCAATGACGGCGCCAGTGAGCAGTCGCGTCCGCTCTGGCCGGGTATGAATGCGGGCACTGCAGCTTTGGAATGACGCTGACGGTTTCAGGCGGGAAGCGCGCGCGGGCGAGCAAGGGGCTTTGGGTGGGCCAGAACGGTCAGAAGCGGGCGTTATAGCGGTCCGGACTCCCGCAAAGCCTTGCATGTTTGTCTCTGATTTACAGGAAAAAAATGTGTCTGGACCGTCATACAGACCGATTCAGACCTGTGTTGGATGACTTCCGCGGTCCGGACAACGCGTCCGAATGTTTGCGGGCGGTTTGCGGTCCGCGTGAAGATGCCCTAATAGACTACCTTGATATTAGCTGCCAAATAGTTCATACATTGAACCATTTGGTCCTCGTGACAAAGAGACCAGACTATCTTCATAATGAAAGGGCATATGGTAAATTGATTTTGGAATTTCCACATGACCATCTAAATTCTGGAATATTTTGTGGAGGGCCTACAACTAATTCAAAATATGAAGTTTAGTTTTACCTAGAAAAAAAAGCAAACCAAGGGACGAACACAATTCTAGCCATGAATTATTTAATCATAAATTCATAATTACTTGTTATTTTATTTTCATAAATTCATACTTATTTTTGGCTACTGCGCAGCCCCATTTTTTTGCTACCTTTATTCCACGTTACTAGGAAGCTCCCCTCACTACTAAAGCTTCCAAAGTTGTTGCATCCCCCATCCACACAAAAACTATAGCGTATGCGCCCTGCAAACCTCCAAGACGGTCTCTGCATACCGCTGCAACAGCTCCAATCGATTTGTTCCTCGTCAGTGTTGCATCAACATTTATTTTGCACAAGCCAGCCAATGATTTGGTCGAGCTGGGGTTGATCTAGTGCTCGTTGAAGCAGATTTCTTCAAAATTTGTATCTCAAACATAAAAATATTCATGAAACAGTGAGTCGATAATGGACTTTGAAATATATCCTCATCTATCGTTGTTGAACATATTTGTGCATGTATCTGTTAGGATAATCTCCTACTGGCCCCGCCTCTAGTTTTCTTGTATAGATGAGGCTAAGGACTGCCCTTGTACCCATATATACGTGCACCGTGCACCCGATCAATATATCGAGAGTTGCATTGCCTTCAACATGGTATCAGTTTTCTTTTCGATCCAACCATAGCTTCCGCTCCTAGCCGCCGCCGCCGCCGCAGCTTCTCGTTGTCGTCGCCGCCGCCATCCACTCGCGTCGCTGCCGCACCCTCACCCCGCCGCCGCGCGCGCCTCCCCACCCCAATCCTCCTCTCCCTCCCTCCCGAGCCGCCTCCCTCTCCCCGAGCCGCCTCCCTCCCAAGCCGCCTCCTTCCCGAGCTGCCGCCCTCCTGATCGCCATCTCCACCAGCAGCGCCGCCACCCCTCCCCTCGGTCGCCGCCGCACCCATGGCCTCTCCCCACTTCGCCGCCTCTCTCCCCTCCAACCCCTTTAAGGGTCCGGCCCCTCATCCGGTGGAGGTCGTCCGCGATCTGGACATCTTTGCCCGCGTGCCCGTCATTCTCGACTACGCCACCTCCACCTATTACGCCTGGAAAACCTACTTCTCCCTCGTCTTCCGCGAGTACCACCTTATCGATCACATCGATGGCTCCGTCGACTCTGGTCTCATGTACGCGGACGACAACTGGCTGACCATCGACGCCACCATCACTCGCTGGCTGTACCAAACCATCTCCAAGGACATCTTCCACACCATCGTCTGCGACACTGACGACGCGCAGATGGTGTCGGCGAAGCTGAACGGGCTCTTCCTCGACAACGCCCTCCAGCGCCGCGTATTTCTTCAGCAGGAATTTTTTGGCTGCCATCAGCTTGACTCATCCATTAACGATTATTGCATGCGCCTTAAGAAACTCGCTGACGAACTCCGCGACCTCGGGGAGCAGGTCTCCGACGACCTCCTCCTCAGCACGCTCACCGCCGTCCTGAACGAGGAGTTCGGCAACGCGGCCTCCAACCTCACGTTCCTCCCGGACCCGACCTTTCCTCGGGTCGTGGCTTATCTTCGGTTGGAGGAGAGGAGGATGAAGATGGTCAAGTCCCGGGCCACGCACACGGCTCTCGCGGCGGGCACCTCCCGCGCCGCTCCTCCCATAGCGCCGCAGCTGCCGCGGCCTCTGTCGCCGCCGGGGGCTTCGTACTTCCAGGCGTCACCGGCGCCCGTCTACCAGCCGCCGCCCCCTGCCCCCGATCGTCGCCGCGGGGGGCGCCGCGGCAAGAAGCAGCAGCA
>NC_041393.1:499743797-499786768 GCF_002162155.2 Triticum dicoccoides | reverse complement strand
CCGCCCCCCTGGTCCGCCGCGACCAACCCTTGGACGGGGTGTTCCATGCGTACACGATGCCCGTGCCGTGGGCCCCCGTCCCGGCTGGGATCCTCGGCCCCCGCCTCGATGCGCATCAGGCGCTTCTCGCCGCCCCGGGCGGCTACCCCGTCGCGGCCTCTCCGTACGCCGCGCCGGGTGGCTACCCCGCGGCCATGACTGGCTACGCCGCCCCGGGTGGCTACCCCGCCGCCCCTCCGGCTGCGGCCGCCGCACTCCCGCCGGCCCCTTGGGACCCGGCCCTCCTTGCGGCGCTCCACTCCGCCCCTACACCCAACACGAACACCGGAGGCGGCGACTGGTATATGGATTCCGGGGCTACCACCCACATGACTTCCAACCCCGGTAGCCTCAACTCCGTATTTCCAGTTTCTACCGCATGTCGTATTACTGTTGGGGACGGGTCTTCCCTTCCTATTACCCATGTCGGTCATGGTTCCTTTCCGTCTAACTCTACGCCTATTCACATGTCCAATGTCTTAGTTTCACCTGAGTTAGTCACTAATCTTGTTTCCGTTTTGTTGGGGAACGTAGCAGAAATTCAAAATTTTCTACGCATCACCAAGATCTATCCATGGAGAAACCAGCAACGAGGGGAAGGAGAGTGCATCTACATACCCTTGTAGATTGCTAAGCGGAAGCGTTCAAGAGAACGGGGTTGAAGGAGTCGTACTCGTCGTGATTCAAATCACCGGAGATCCTAGTGCCGAACGGACGGCACCTCCGCGTTCAACACACGTACAGCCCGGTGACGTCTCCCATGCCTTGATCCAGCAAGGAGAGAGGGAGAGGTTGAGGAAGACTCCATTCAGCAGCAGCACAACGGCGTGGTGGTGGTGGAGGAGCGTGGCAATCCTGCAGGGCTTCGCCAAGCACCGCGAGAGAGGAGGAGTACTTGGGAGAGGGGGAGGGCTGCGCCAGAACTTGGGGTGCGGCTGCCCTCCCACCCCCCACATATATATAGGGGCAAGGGAGAGGGGGCCGGCCCCCTCAGATCCAATCTGAGGAGGGGGCGGCGGCCAAGGGGGGGAGGAGTGCCTCCCAAGTCAAGTGGAGGCCCTCCCCCTTAGGGTTTTCCCTCCCCATGCGCATGGGCCTTGGGGGGGCTGGTGCCCCTGGCCCATTAAGGCTAGGGCGCCCCCCTACAGCCCATGCTACTGTATTGGACGTGGTGGAACAATTTCCGGACCTCCGGACCCCTCTGGAATCCTCCGGAACCTTCTGGAAGCTTCCCAGTACAATGCCGAAAAAACCCGAACTTTTCCCGGAACCCGAACAACAACTTTCCATATATAAATCTTTACCTCCGGACCATTCCGGAACTCCTCGTGACATCCGGGATCTCATCCGAGACTCCGAACAACATTCGGTAACCACATACAAACTTCCTTTATAACCCTAGCGTCATCGAACCTTAAGTGTGTAGACCCTACGGGTTCGGGAGACATGTAGACATGACCGAGACGTTCTTTGATCAATAACCAACAGCGGGATCTGGATACCCATGTTGGTTCCCACATGTTCCACGATGATCTCATCTGATGAACCACGATGTCAAGGACTCAGTCGATCCCGTATACAATTCCCTTTGTCTAGCGGTATTATACTTGCCCGAGATTCGATCGTCGGTATACCGATACCTTGTTCAATCTCGTTACCGGCAAGTCTCTTTACTCGTTCCGTAACACATCATCCCGTGATCAACCCCTTGGTCACATTGTGCACATTATGATGATGTCCTATCGAGTGGGCCCAGAGATACCTCTCCGTTTACACGGAGTGACAAATCCCAGTCTCGATTCCTGCCAACCCAACAGACACTTTCGGAGATACCTGCAGTGCACCTTTATATCCACCCAGTTACGTTGTGACGTTTGGTACACCCAAAGCATTCCTACGGTATCCGGGAGTTGCACAATCTCATGGTCTAAGGAAAAGATACTTGACATTAGAAAAGCTTTAGCATACGAACTACACGATCTCTGTGCTAGGCTTAGGATTGGGTCTTGTCCATCACATCATTCTCCTAATGATGTGATCCTGTTATCAATGACATCCAATGTCCATGGTCAGGAAACTGTAACCATCTATTGATCAACGAGCTAGTCAACTAGAGGCTTACTAGGGACATGGTGTTGTCTATGTATCCACACATGTATCTGAGTTTCCTATCAATACAATTATAGCATGGATAATAAACGATTATCATGAACAAGGAAATATAATAATAACCAATTTATTATTGCCTCTAGGGCATATTTCCAACAGTCTCCCACTTGCACTAGAGTCAATAATCTAGTTCACATCGCCATGTGATTAACATTCACAGGTCACATCACCATGTGACCAATATCCAAAGAGTTTACTAGTGTCATTAAACTAGTTCACATCATCATGTGATTAAGACTCAATGAGTTCTGGGGTTTGATCATGTTTTGCTTGTGAGAGAGGTTTTAGCCAACGGGTCTGTAACATTCAGATCCGTATGTACTTCGCAAATCTCTAGGTCATTCTGTAAATGCTGCTTCCACGCTCCACTTGGAGCTATTCCAAATGGTTGCTCCACTATACGTATCCGGTTTGCTACTCAGAGTCACTCGGATAGGTGTTAAAGCTTACATCGACGTAATCCTTTACATTGAACTCTTTATCACCTCCATAATCGAGAAACATGTCCTTATTTACTCCAAGGACAATTTTCGACCGCTGTCCAATGATCCATTCCTGGATCATTCTTGTACCCCTTGACTGACTCATGGCAAGGCACACTTCCGGTGCGGTACACAGCATAGCATACTGTAGAGCCTACGTCTAAAGCATAGGGGACGACCTTCGTCCTTTCTCTCTTTTCTGCCATGGTCGAGCTTTAAGTCTTGACTTCATACCTTACATCTCAGGCAAGAACTCCTTCTTTGACTGATCCATCTTGAACACCTTCAAGATCATGTCAAGGTATATGCTCATTTGAAAGTACCATTAAGCGGTTTTTGATATATACTCATAGATCTTGATGCTCAATGTTCAAGTAGCTTAAACCAGGTTTTCACTTGAAAAACACTTTTCAAATAACCCTATATGCTTTACAGAAAATTCTACATCATTTCTGATCAACAATATGTCAACAACATATACTCATCAAAAATTCTATAGTGCTCCCACTCACTTCTTTGGAAATACAAGTTTCTCATAAATTTGTATAAACCCAAAATCTTTGATCATCTTATCAAAGTACATATTCCAACTCCGAGATGCTTACTCCAGTCCTTAGAAGGATCGCTGGAGCTAGCATACCTTTTAGCATCCTTAGGATCGACAAAACCTTTCTGATTGTATCACATACAACCTTTCCTTACGAAAACTGGTAAGGAAACTCGTTTTTGACATCCATCTGCCAGATTTCATAAATGTAGCTAATGCTAACATGATTCCGACGGACTTAAGCATCGCTACGGATGAGAAAATCTTATCGTAGTCAACTCCTTGAACTTGTGAAAAACTCTTCGCCACAAGTCGAGCTTCATAGACGGTGACATTACCGTCCACGTCCGTCTTCTTCTTAAAGATCCATTTATCTCAATGGCTTGCCGATCATTGGGCAAGTCCACCAAAGTCCATGCTTTGTTCTGATACATGGATCCTATCTCGGATTTCATGGCTTCTAACCATTTGTCGGAATTTGGGCCCATCATTGCTTCTCCATAGCTCGTAGGTTCATTGTTGTCTAGCAACATGACCTTTAAGACAAGATTACTGTACCACTCTGAAGCAGTACGCATCCTTGTCACCCTACGAGGTACGGTAGTGATTTGATCCGAAGTTTCATGATCACTATCATAAGCTTCTACTTCAATTGGTGTAGGTGCCACAGGAACAACTTCATGTGCCCTGCTACACACTAGTTGTAGTGACGGTTCAATAACCATATCAAGTCTCCACCATCCTCCCACTCAACTTTTCAAGACAAACTTTTCCTCGAGAAAGGACCCGATTCAAGAAACAATCCCTATTGCTTTCGGATCTGAATTAGGAGGTATACCCAACTGTTTTGGGTGTCCTATGAAGATGCATTTTATCCGCTTTGGGTTCAAGCTTATCAACCTGAAACTTTTTCACATAAGCATCGCAGCCCCAAACTTTTAAGAAACGACAACTTAGGTTTATCAAACCATAGTTCAAACTGTGTCGTCTCAACGGAATTACGTGGTGCCCTATTTAAAGTGAATGTGGTTGCCTAACCCATAAACGATAGTGGTAATTCGATAAGAGACATCATGGTACGCACCATATCCAATAGGGTGCAACTATGATGTTCGGACACACCATCACACTATGGTGTTCCAGGCGGTATTAATTGTGAAACAATTTCCACAATGTCTTAATTGTGTGCCAAACTCGTAACTCAGATACTCATCTCTATGATCATATCATAGACATTTCATCCTCTTGTCACGGTGATCTTCAACTTCACTCTGAAATTACTTGAACCATTCAATAATTCAGACTTGTGTTTCATCAAGTAAATATACTCTACATCTACTTGAATCATCTGTGAAGTAAGAACATAACGATATTCACTGCATGCCTCAGCACTCATTGGACTGCACACATCAAAATGTGTTACTTCCAACCAGTTGCTATCTTGTTCCATTTTACTGAAAAACGAGGCTTTTTAGTCATCTTGCCCATGTGGTATGATTTGCATATCTCAAGTGATTCAAAATCAAGTGAGTCCAAATGATCCATCTGCATGGAGTTTCTTCATGCGTATACACCAATAGACATGGTTCGCATGTCTCAAACTTTTCAAAACGAGTGAGTCCAAAGATCCATCAACATGGAGCTTCTTCATGCGTTTTACACCAATATGACTTACATGGCAGTGCCACAAGTAAGTGGTACTATCATTACTATCTTATCTTTTTGGCATGAAAATGTGTATCACTACGATCGAGATTCAATAAACCATTCCTTTAGGTGCAAGACCATTGAAGGTATTATTCAAATAAATAGAGTAACCATTATTCTCCTTAAATGAATAACCGTATTGCGATAGACATAATCCAATCATGTCTATGCTCAACGCAAACACCAAATATCGATGGTAGAGGGAGCGTGCGATGCTTGATCACATCAACCTTGGAAACACTTCCAACACATATCGTCAGCTCACCTTTAGCTAGTCTCCGTTTATTCCGTAGCTTTTATTTCGAGTTACTAACACTTAGCAACCGAACCGGTATCTAATACCCTGGTGCTACTAAGAGTACTAATAAAGTACACATTAACATAATGTATATCCAATATACTTCTATCGACCTTGCCAGCCTTCTCATCTACCAAGTATCTAGGGTAATTCCGCTCCAGTGGTTGTTCCCCTTATTACAGAAGCACTTAGACTCGGGTTTGGGTTCAACCTTGGGTTTCTTCACTAGAGCAGCAGCTGATTTGCCGTTCCATGAAGTATCCCTTCTTGCCCTTGCCCTTCTTGAAACTAGTGGTTTCACCAACCATCAACAATTGATGCTCCTTCTTGATTTCTACTTTCGCGGTGTCAAACATCGCGAATACCTCAAGGATCATCATATCTATCCCTGATATGTTATAGCTCATCACGAAGCTCTAGCAGCTTGGTGGCAATGACTTTGGAGAAACATCACTATCTCATCTGGAAGATCGACTCCCACTCGATTCAAGTGATTGTTGCACTCAGACAATCTGAGCACAAGCTCAACGATTGAGCTTTTCTCCCTTAGTTTGCAGGCTAACAAAATCGTTGGAGGTCTCATACCTCTTGACGTGGGCACGAGCCTGAAATCTCAATTTCATCCCTCGAAACATCTCATATGTCCGCGACGTTTCGAAACCGTCTTTGGTGCCTCAACTCTAAACCGTTTAACTGAACTATCACGTAGTTATCAAAACGTGTATGTCTGATGTTCGCAACATCCACAAACGACGTTTGGGGTTCAGCACACTGAGGGGTGCATTAAGGACATAAGCTTTCTATTGTCCGCATAATCGCTACTGTCAACTTTCAACTATATTTTCTCTAGGAACATATCTAAACAGTGGAACTAAAGCGCGAGCTTACGACATAATTTGCAAAGATCTTTTGACTATGTTCAGGATAATTAAGTTCATCTTATGAACTCCCACTCAGATAGACATCCCTCTAGTCATCTAAGTGATTACATGATCCGAGTCAACTAGGCCGTGTCCGATCATCACGTGAGACGGACTAGTCATCATCGGTGAACATCTTCATGTTGATCGTATCCTCCATACGAATCATGCTCGACCTTTCGGTCTCTGTGTTCCGAGGCCATGTCGTACATGCTAGGCTCGTCAAGTTAACCCTAAGTGTTTTGCATGTGTAAAACTGTCTTACACCCGTTGTATGTGAACGTAAGGATCTATCACACCCGATCATCATGTGGTGCTTCGAAATGACGAACTTTAGCAACGGTGCACAGTTAGGGGAGAACACTTCTTGAAATTGTTGTAAGGGATCATCTTATTTACTACCGTCGTTCTAAGTAAACAAGATGCATAAACATGATAAACATCACATGCAATCAAATAGTGACATGATATGGCCAATATCATTTTGCTCCTTTTGATCTCCATCTTCGGGGCTCCATGATCATCATCGTCACCGGCATGACACCATGATCTCCATCATCATGATCTCCATCATCGTGTCTCCATGAAGTTGTCTCGCCAACTTATTACTTCTACTACTATGGCTACCGGTTAGCAATAAAGTAAAGTAATTACATGGCGTTGTTCAATGACACGCAGGTCATACAATAAATTAAGACAACTCCTATGGCTCCTGCCGGTTGTCATACTCATCGACATGCAAGTCGTGATTCCTATTACAAGAACATGATCAATCTCATACATCACATATCATTCATCACATTCTTCTTGGCCATATCAAATCACATAGCATACCTTGCAAAAACAAGTTAGATGTCCTCTAATTGTTGTTGCATGTTTTACGTGGCTGCTATGGGTTTCTAGCAAGAACGTTTCTTACCTACGCAAAACCACAAGGTGATATGCCAATTGCTATTTACCCTTCATAAGGACCCTTTTCATCGAATCCGTTCCGACTAAACTGGGAGAGACTGGCACCCGCTAGCCACCTTATGCACCAAGTGCATGTCAATCGGTGGAACCTGTCTCACGTAAGAGTACGTGTAAGGTCGGTCCGGGCCGCTTCATCCCACAATACCGTCGAATCAAGATTGGACTAGTAACGGTAAGCATATTGAACAACATCAACGCCCACAACTACTTTGTGTTCTACTCGTGCAAAGAATCTATGCAATAGACCTAGCTCATGATGCCACTGTTGGGGAACGTAGCAGAAATTCAAAATTTTCTACGCATCACCAAGATCTATCCATGGAGAAACCAGCAACGAGGGGAAGGAGAGTGCATCTACATACCCTTGTAGATCGCTAAGCGGAAGCGTTCAAGAGAACGGGGTTGAAGGAGTCGTACTCGTCGTGATTCAAATCACCGGAGATCCTAGTACCGAACGGACGGCACCTCCGCGTTCAACACATATACAGCCCGGTGACGTCGCCCATGCCTTGATCCAGCAAGGAGAGAGGGAGAGGTTGAGGAAGACTCCATCCAGCAGCAGCACAACGGCGTGGTGGTGGTGGAGGAGCGTGGCAATCCTGCAGGGCTTCGCCAAGCACCGCGAGAGAGGAGGAGTACTTGGGAGAGGGGGAGGGCTGCGCCAGAACTTGGGGTGCGGCTGCCCTCCCACCCCCCACATATATATAGGGGCAAGGGAGAGGGGGGCCGGCCCCCTCAGATCCAATCTGAGGAGGGGGCGGCGGCCAAGGGGGGGAGGAGTGCCTCCCAAGTCAAGTGGAGGCCCTCCCCCCTTAGGGTTTTCCCTCCCCATGCGCATGGGCCTTGGGGGGGCTGGTGCCCCTGGCCCATTAAGGCTAGGGCGCCCCCCTACAGCCCATGCTACTGTATTGGATGTGGTGGAACAATTTCCGGACCTCCGGACCCCTCCAGAATCCTCCGGAACCTTCTGGAAGCTTCCCGGTACAATACCGAAAAAACCCGAACTTTTCCCGGAACCCGAACAACAACTTTCCATATATAAATCTTTACCTCCGGACCATTCTGGAACTCCTCGTGACGTCCGGGATCTCATCCGAGACTCCGAACAACATTCGGTAACCACATACAAACTTCCTTTATAACCCTAGCGTCATCGAACCTTAAGTGTGTAGACCCTACGGGTTCGGGAGACATGTAGACATGACCGAGACGTTCTCTGGTCAATAACCAACAGCGGGATCTGGATACCCATGTTGGCTCCCACATGTTCCACGATGATCTCATCGGATGAACCACGATGTCAAGGACTCAGTCGATCCCGTATACAATTCCCTTTGTCTAGCGGTATTATACTTGCCCGAGATTGGATCGTCGGTATACCGATACCTTGTTCAATCTCGTTACCGACAAGTCTCTTTACTCGTTCCGTAACACATCATCCCGTGATCAACCCCTTGGTCACATTGTGCACATTATGATGATGTCCTACCGAGTGGGCCCAGAGATACCTCTCCGTTTACACGGAGTGACAAATCCCAGTCTCAATTCGTGCCAACCCAACAGACACTTTCAGAGATACCTGCAGTGCACCTTTATAGCCATCCAGTTACGTTGTGACGTTTGGTACACCCAAAGCATTCCTACGGTATCCGGGAGTTGCACAATCTCATGGTCTAAGGAAAAGATACTTGACATTAGAAAAGCTTTAGCATACGAACTACACGATCTCTGTGCTAGGCTTAGGATTGGGTCTTGTCCATCACATCATTCTCCTAATGATGTGATCCCGTTATCAATAACATCCAATGTCCATGGTCAGGAAACCGTAATCATCTATTGAACAACGAGCTAGTCAACTAGAGGCTTACTAGGGACATGGTGTTGTCTATGTATCCACACATGTATATGAGTTTCCTATCAATACAATTATAGCATGGATAATAAACGATTATCACGAACAAGGAAATATAATAATAACCAATTTATTATTGCCTCTAGGGCATATTTCCAACACGTTTGTTCTCTTACACGTGAAAATCCTATAACTATTGAATTTGACGAAGTGGGTTTTTCTGTCAAGGACGCCCGTACCCGGATGGTGCTCCACCGATGTGACAGCCCGGATGGCCTCTACCCGGTGAACTCCACCGCCACTTCCACATCCGCTCCGGTCGCTCTCTCCACCATGGTGGACCTTTGGCATGCTCAGCTGGGACATCCGAACCCGGCCACCCTTCGTCATATTCTTAGGACTTTTTCATCCACGTGTAATAAAACCGATGATCATACTTGTCATGCTTGTCGTCTTGGCAAGCATGTCCATCTTCCGTTTAGCGCGTCCTCATTGGTGGCGTCGTATCCATTTGAGTTGATTCATAGTGATTTGTGGACATCTCCTGTTGCCAGTAATACGGGTTTTTTATACTGTCTTGTCCTACTTGATGATTTTTCGCACTACGTGTGGACCTTCCCGTTGCGGAGAAAAATCCGATGCACTCTCCGTTCTCACCACCTTTTACTCCTATGTCGCTACGCAGTTTGGGCGTCCCATTCATGCCTTGCAGACTGACAACGGGAAGGAGTTCGACAACGTCAGGGTTCGCACCCTCCTCGCCACACATGACACGGTTTTTTGTCTCACCTACCCGTATACCTCGCAACAAAATGGTCGCGCCGAACGGATTCTTTGCACCCTCAATGATTGCGTGCGTACTCTTCTTTTCCACGCCAATGTCCCACCCCAGTTTTGGCCGGATGCTCTCCCCACCACCTCTCTCCTCATCAACGTCCATCCAACTCGTGCTCGTGGAAACTTTGCACCACATCATCTCCTCTTCGGTAGCCCACCTTCATATGATGATCTTCATGTTTTTGGGTGTCTTTGTTATCCTAGTGTCGCTTCCACCACTCCTCACAAACTTGCACCTCGCTACGTGGCATGCACTTTTCTCGGATACCCACCAAACACCAAAGGCTATCGCTGCTATGATCCGGTTTCCCAACGAGTCTTCACTTCACGGCACGTTTACTTTGACAAGAGGTCTTTTCCTTTTCACCAGGTACCGCCGCCGGCCGACTCGCCATCATCACCCGCGCCTCCTGGCGCCTCTCGGGGAGGCCGCTCACTCGCACTCAAGCCCCCTCCCGGCTTCAGGCCCCCTGCAGCGCGTGGGCCTCCCCATGGCTTTGGCGCCCCGGCTGCGCCTGGGACCCGCTCTGGGTCCGCGGCGTCGGACCCGGACCTCTCTCCCGCCGGCTCGCAGGCCTTCTCGCCGGCGGTCACGGCGCCTCCGACTCCCGTTGAGTCCGCAGCCCGGTAAGTGAGCGCATCCCCTGCGCCTGACCCGGGCTCCTCGACGACTTCTGTCAGCCCGGCTGCATCCTCGCCGGCGGCCACGGCGCCCCCGACTCCCGTTGAGTCCGTAGCCCGGGCAGCGAGCGCTTCTCCAACGCCTGCCCCCGGCTCCTCGACGGCCTCTTCGCTGGCCTCATCACCGGCACCGCCGACCCCGCCGGCCGCCCCGAACACCCGCACGGTCACCAGTGCTTGCGCCGGTATTCACCGGCCCAGCACGCATTATCCTGCGGATGAGTACCTCCTCGCTGCCTCGATGTCTTCGCCGTCACCTCTCCCATCGTCCGCTCGAGCCGCACTTCGTGATCCGCATTGGCTCGCGGCGATGCAGGAGGAGTTCGACGCGCTGGTGCGCAACCGCACTTGGCAGCTTGTCCCGCGGCCACCCCATGCCAACGTCATCTCTGGCAAGTGGGTATCCCGGCATAAGACTCATCCTGACGGGTCTCTCGAGCACTATAAGGCTCGGTGGGTGGTCCGCGGGTTTCGGCAACGCGCTGGAGTCGACTTCACCGACACATTCGCCCCGGTCGTCAAACCGAGCACGATTCGCATGGTCCTTCAGCTCGCGATCTCTCGCTCCTGGCCGGTGCATCAGATGGATGTGTCGAATGCATTCTTGCATGGCCATCTTTTGGAGCAGGTGTTCTGTCAGCAGCCAACCGCTTCGTCGACGCGGCTCAGCCTGACCATGTGTGCCTGCTCTCCCGCTCTTTGTACGGGTTGAAGCAGGCCCCTCGCGCCTGGTACCAACGGATCGCCAACTTTCTGCAACAGCTTGGGTTCTGGGCTACTCGCTCCGACGCCTTGCTGTTTGTCTTCCACCAGGCTCCGACAACCGCTTACCTACTCCTCTACATCGACAACATCATCCTGACGGCTTCCTCGCCCGAGCTCCTTCGCCAGCATACTGCTCGCCTCAGTGCTGAGTTCGCCATTAAGGACCTCGGCCCGTTGCACTACTTCCTCGGCATTGAGGTGGTACGACGCGCCGATGGGTTCTTCCTTCATCATCAGCAGTATGCACAGGACCTTCTTGAGCGGGCAGGCATGCTTAACTGCAAGCTTGTCCCCACGCCTATCGACACAAAGGCCACGGTCTCTACGCTCGACGGCTCCCCCGCGCTAGATGCACTCCAGTACTTGACACTCACTTGGCCTGACCTGCAGTACGCCGTTCAGCAGGTGTGTCTCCACATGCACCCCCCTCGCGACACTCACTGGAACCTGGTGAAGCGGATTCTTCGGTACACCCGTGGCACCACGGCTCTGGGTCTTACGTTGACGGCTTCGCCCTCGACTAACCTGGTCGCCTAAAGTGACGCTGATTGGGATGGCTGCCCGGACACGCGACGCTCGACTTCAGGCTACTGCATCTACCTGGGGCCCTCGCTCATATCGTGGTCGTCTAAGCAACAACCTACGGTATCCCGCTCCAGTGCCAAGGCCGAGTATCCTGCTGTGGCCAATGCCGTCGCCGAGTGCTCGTGGCTTCGCCAGCTTCTCCAGGAGTTGCTTCTTGATGTCCAGAAGGCCACCATTGTCTATTGTGACAATGTCTCTGCGATCTACCTCTCCGCCAACCCCGTTCATCATCGTCGCACGAAGCATATTGAGCTCGACATTCACTTCGTGCGAGAGCAGGTGGCTCTTGCGCGCGTCCGCGTTCTTCATGTTCCCACTGCTCAGTAGTTTGCCGATGTCATGACGAAGGGGTTACCGACGCCTACATTTGAGGAGTTCCGGTCCAGTCTATGCGTCACTGGTGATGTATCGACTGCGCGCCGGGGGGGGGGGGTGTTTAACATATTTGTGCATGTATCTGTTAGGATAATCTCCTACCGGCCCCGCCTCTAGTTTCCTTGTATAATGAGGCTGAGGGCTGCCCTTGTACCCATATATACGTGCACCATGCACCCGATCAATATATCGAGAGTTGCATTGCCTTCAACAATCGCCATTCTCCTAGCATGTCAAACAGCCCAAAGCGTGACCACCATTCTAATGAACTCATTATGTGGTACAGAATGGGAGATCCTATTTTACGCCCGTGAGCATCAAAAGGTCGTGGCTTCGTTGAAGGCGCTCCTAGTTGGGCTGGCACATGCAGTTGTCCCTTTTTTTCTTGTTTTCTTTATATTTATTTTTCCTTTTTTACGTTTCCTTTCCTGTTTTTTAAATATTGTTCATGATTCTAAAAAAATCCGTTTTCAAATAAAATTGACAATTCCCAAAAGAGTTCGCGGTTCACAAAATGTCCACATTTTTTAAAAGAATTGTTCATGTTTTCAAAATATGTTACATTTTCATACTTTGTTCACAATTAAAAAATTGTACAACCTAGTCATAAAAATGTTCAATGTGTATTTAAATACCGTTCAACATATATCACAAAATAATTCAATGTGTATTTAAAAATTATTCAGCGTATATCACAGAAAAATTCTCTGTGTATTTAAAAATATTTCAACGTATATTACAAAAATGTTCAATGTATATTTTAAAATCGTTCATCATATAAAAGATTCAATAAATATTAGGAATTTCAATATTTTGTTCATGTTTTCAATAATTGTTCATGTTTTTTCATAAAGTCACGTTTTAAAAGTTTGTTCGAATTTCGAAATTTGCTCAAGATTTTCAAACATTATTCAATTTTTTAAGGAAAACTGTTCACATTTTTTCCAAGAAATGTTGAAAAATTTGGAGTACTGCTCGTGCTGGCCGCGATAAAAAAAACCTACCTGCCGGCAACGCCGCCGCCGCTTGCTGCCAGACGCTGATCGCGAGGCATGAAGACGACCTCACAGAGCATACTCGGGGGCTCTCGCTCCCACGGAAAGCTTGCGTCGCCGCCGCGCGTCTTAGAGAAGCTTCCGCCCGCGGCCGCCGGCGCGGCCTCCACCTTAGGCGAGACACCCTAGCCCGGTCGGTTGCCCCCTTGTTTGCATCTGCTGTGACTTGTGATATTTGCTTATGGTTGATGTTTGCTCAGTTTGTAGCTCGAGCATGGACGGCAGTAACGCGCTGATTTTGCCCTACAAGAGGAAGAACAAGGCTCAAGGCGAAGCCAAGGTACCGCCAGCTTAATTTGGAATCCATTAATCGAGTTTCATTTGGATCTGCTATTACTAGTGCGGTCAGCAGTGTGATTTTGTGACTTACATAACCTCTTGATTGCTAGAATAGTAAGAAAAGCAGACAAGACCTGAAGATACAGCTAAAAAAGCTGCAGAAATTGGAGGTACACCTCCTCAACCTAGTATCTGTTTTGTTGATAGTTGGTCCTAGTGTCTATATCAATGACAGCCTGAGTTTTCCCAGGAGGAAAAGCAAAAGAAGCTGCTGCAAGCAAGAAGCATCGAGATTTTGCGGTACACTGACCTCAACTTATTCCGTTCAGAATGGTGTATATTTTCTTTTGATTGTGCATACTGGTGGTCTGGCATGGCAGTAATCGTAGGATTTCAGTTGATGGACATTCGCTGCTGCATGCCTCGGGCACTATTGGTCAAGTATAATACACACTATAACTGTCAAATTTGTTACATTTCACAATTTATATGTTAATTCTTCATAGGCTTTTACTCTACTGCAGGCTGAGACTTTGAAAGAAAAACTTAGGCGGGCTGCGCAGTTCTCCAGGGTAGGTTTGGTTGTTCTTGTTCCTGACGAACTCTCTTTATTCAAGAAAGATGGTTATCAGAAAGATTCTGAAAACAGTTAGGCTTCAGAGGAAGGTTTTCGACATAAAGTTGTTGATCCAACAGATGCAAATGAATGTAGCAGAGATTTGAATGATAGGAAAAGTAAGAATGTCATAGAGAACGATGCAATGAAACCAGTGGAATGCGAACGAGTGGTAGATGTTGAGATGAGCATTCCAGGACCAAAAACTGAAGGGACTCTTTCTGACATGTTGGCAGATTCAACAAACCAAGTGTTCCAAGTTGTTCTCATGTGGCGATAGATTTCCAGGTGAACTACATCTGTAATATGTTATTTTTTTATGTTCACCTCAGCATCATCTAGATGATCTTTGTAACTATTGGATTTACCTATTCCCTAATGAGATTACAACCAGAAGCTGTTGTGCTTACTTCAGAGTTTACTCACTCATAATTCTTTTATTTTGGTAGGATGAAGAACTGATACAGGAGGGAGCTGTTATGCAAGAGTGCTTCAATCCGCCAATTGTAGTACCTGTCGCAAGGAGGGCTCTCCCAATAATAATGATGGAACAGGAAATAATGGAAGCTATCTACGAAAATTCCGTTGTAATTCTGTGTGGAGAAACAGGCTGTGGTAAAACTACTCAGGTCCCACAGGTGAGTGTGTGCAAAGACTTGGTGTTTTACCACCTTTTAAACAAGTGCTTAAGGTACCATCTCCTTGTGGTAAACAGTTGCCAACTTAATTATTGTTCATTGTGCCACTTGTTTTTTGCAGTTGTATGAAGCTAGCTTTGGTATGAGCAATCCAGTTGACAGAAAAGGGATTATTGGTATCACCCAACCACGGCGTTGTTGCTGTTCTTGCCACAGCTAGGAGAGTTTCGTATGAGCTAGGACTTAAGCTGGTTTTCAAGTTAGGCATGATAAAATGGTAGGAAGTAATTGCTCCATCAAGTTTATGACAGATGCCATTTTGCTGCGAGAGATCCAGCTTGTGCATCTGATTACTTGTCTTGGCTGCCTTGTTTATTTAAGCAGGAGCCATGTTTTCTCGACTTAACTTACTGTTAACCATCCTAACTTATGAAAAAACGGCTAACAATGACTGATTGATAACTTATGCACCTGTTTTAACTTTGGAAGTCATAGTTGTAAAGTGTTTTCCATGTTCACTGATCGTCATAGCAACTCTATTGAGGCTTAATCTTCATATAAGCTGTTCGATTTTGACACTCAATTAGTCTTCTTCCATGTTTTTCTAATAGCCTCTCCATAATTCTAATAGTTTATGTAATGGTACAATGTACAACAGGTGATTGCTTGTTCTGAAATGTGCATGGTGATTTGTCTTCTAATATGAGCTGTGTAAGACATAAATCATAATCCTGCTCCTCACATGACTTACTGAGCTTCTCCAGAGTGACATTCTGCTGAAGCGCTATTCTGTAATCATCTTGGATGAGGCACATGAAAGGAGTTTGAACACAGATATACTTATCGGGATGCTATCTAGAGTTGTAAAGATTTGGAAGGTTGAAACTTAATAACATTGCCTTGTTTTCATCTGTATAAAGAAAAAATATAGCTGTTGTTAACCTTTATATGCACATTACAGATTTTGCATGCAGAGCATCAGGAAAAATTATGCTTGGGGCTCATCAATCCAGAAGATGTGATTAA
This sequence comes from Triticum dicoccoides, assembly GCF_002162155.2. NCBI lineage: Eukaryota > Viridiplantae > Streptophyta > Magnoliopsida > Poales > Poaceae > Triticum > Triticum dicoccoides. Next base: position 499,770,925 of record NC_041393.1, on the reverse strand, counting down.
TCAGTTGAAAGTTGTGCTGATGAGAAATGTGTTACAACCCTAAAAAGGACAAAGTCTATTGTTTTGTCCGCCCCATCTTTTCTCGACATAATTGGCAGCTTCCCCTGCATAGGTTACCTGTGAATGACGGCTCCACTCGGTTGCAGATATTTGCTTGTTCTTTGCTTAAGGGTGATGTCTTGCCATGTTTTAACGAAGCTCGGGAGTTCCTGTCACTGTCACCATCCGTTGTCCTGAGGCCTCTAGTCCACAGGAAAGCTGGAGATCTTCTTAGTGGGAGGTCAAAATTTAATTTCCAGCCGGGCAGCATTAAGAGATGCATGGAATCGGTATCCAGATTTTCTTTATCCTGTGATCAAACGTGTTTTAAGGATAGGTTTCACAGCCAGTTTGGAGCATCATGGGGGAAAATGCACGGGGAAATTCGTCTTGAGGGCGAGGATCTTATCCCAAAGGGGTCCAAGAAGGTTAAAGGGTTACTTGTTTCAAGCATATTGTAGTGCAATTGCTTGACAAATGCTTCTCTGTGATGGAGATGGCTTTGATGAGTACGGATGCAAATGATTAATCAAACACTGCCCTGAACAGTTGTGGAACTGATGTATAATGGCATTCAGCCAGGCTAAAATGCTTGTCTCTTTTTTTTTTTTGACCTGGGCTAAAATGCTTGTCCTGAAACAGAAAGTATAGTAAGGTTGGATAAATGTTGTCAGTAAACATATAAGGTTCTAGCTGTAGCTTAGCTGTTAATGTAAAATTAATCTCTTCATTTCATCGTCTGTTTTAATGCAGTTTATTGGGTGACGGCCCATATCTTTTTCGTATTAGCCATGCAGACTCGTAGATTATGTCAAAAAATGGTTTCTAACACATTATATTGTCCACTACAGCATCCAGCTGAGAACAATTGTGCCCAAACCCTGGAAGTCTTAAGATAAGGGTCACAGCATGCCTGTTTGCGTACTTGTGTGCAGGCATGAGATTGGTCACTGATATGCAGTTCAGAAACATGGAGGGGCGGGTAGTAAATCATTTAAAGAACTGCAGACATACCTGCTCCCCCTCTGTTTGGGTAAGTAATAAAATATGAATTATGTATTCTACAAAAACAATGTTATTGGAAGTTCCTCTTGAATACGAATCCAATGGCATACTTTTGTACTCCCTCCATATCAAAATATAAGACATTTTCTGACACTGTCATAGTGTCAAAAAACGTCTTATATTTTGATAAAGAGGGAGTAGCATATAACTTATACTTTGCTAGTAAAAAAGATAAACTCCCCTACCAAGATCATAGTCACTGATGGGCTCCAAAGGAGCAAAGCAAACGATCGATTTCTGTGACAGTTAATTTGAATTTGACGGAGAACATATTTCCAGGCAAAGTAAGCCATAGCAAGATGATAAGGATGTTGTTGTGGCAATGTATGTCGTGCGAACCCCACCAATACTCGGCTAAATTTTCGACATGCAGAAAAAGCCCCATGGCAGCTCACAAAAATAGATCCGTAACCATGATCCCGCAGCTCATTAGATGATTAGTTTATCCAGAGACCAAGTAAGTTTGGCCATAGGCCCCCAAAATGACAAAATTATACTCCCTCCGTAAAGAAATACTCCCTTAGTGTCAAAAAACGTCTTACATTATGGGACGGAGAGAGTAGTAGTTAGTACTCCCTCCGTTCCTAAATATTTGTCTTTTTAGAGATTTTAACAAGTGACTACATACGGAGCGAAATGAGTGAATCTACACTCTAAAATAAGTCTACATACATCCGTATGTTGTGTCCATTTGAAATGCCTAGAAAGACAAATATTTAGGAACGGAGGGAGTACAAAGTTGGGTCATCTATTTTGGAACGGAGGGAGTATAAGAGTAAAATGCTCTTATATTTCTTTAGAGGGAATTCAAGAGTTGGCGACGATAGAGTTGTCACCTTTACCCAGGGCTGATGAGACGGCAAAAGAAAATCGAGAGAAGTAAAAGACGTAGGCCATTGCTCAGAAAACAACGAAAGCCCTGAGGTTTAGTTGATGTGTCATTATACGGCTGGTTTACCGACAGATTGAAAAGACCTGGACACTAAATATAGGCCACAACATGATGAGAGTATGTGCTCGTACTGCGCATACCAAATCGAGTACGAGTGCGTTGCGTTCAGTCTACCAACATGTCTAGCTAAGCTTCCATCCATCCTCTCGGGCTCTCTTCTTGTCTGGCCACCAACCAGCTCAGAAAGCAACAACAAAGCACAAGCCGAGGCAACATACAGTACTGTCCGTTCCTCCACCATGCTTTCAAGCGCGATCCTTCCTTGCAAGGGATGCCAACGGTACACTAACGGATAAATACATGTGCACATCAACACGTATGTATCTATCTACTCGTCTAACTATAGCAACTGGCATTAACTACTCCAGATCATATGCATTTCAGCAACAGCAACTCATCCTCTCTGAACACATCTACTCGTCTTTGAACATTCTTGCTCAGGGCGGGACATGGGGAGTGTTTGTTGCCCCCACACTTTGCTTGATCGGTTTGCTAGCCGCTTGGGCCCTCCTAACCAACTTTACACACGCTTATATCAAACATCGGACTCTTGGGGACTCTTCTCTCCTTGTAAGCAACACGAGACTTCTCTCCCTGTAAGCAACACACATGCCATCTACTAGCTCACAGTATGCATATATAAGTCTCTGTGCCGCACGCGCTCTCTCTCGCTCGCGCGCACGCGGAGAAGAGAATGGCATGCAAATGGCAATGTGTGGCGACGCTGGTGCTTGTGTGGTTGGCCGCGGCGGCAACGCAGCAGGGATGCAACGCGCAGATGAGGGAGAGTGGGCATGATAATCTGACGAGAGGGAGCTTCCCCAAGGGCTTCGTCTTCGGCACCGCCGCCTCCTCCTACCAGGTAGTAACAATTCTCAATTAATTTAATTCTGCACGATTAAATCTATTTTTTGTGAAATTCTTGCATTGATTCTAAATAAAGCTATATACTTACTTAATTGGCTAGTGTGTTCTTTTCACATAATCGATGGAGCGTCCCTCTCTTCTCTGTGGTATGGGGTCTGTTATATATCGATCGATCTTCTCCGATTGTAATATGGTTTATCTTATTTACCATGCTAGTTCATTCGTTCCTAGTATTTTGGTGCATATGATCTTTTTTATCTTTTTATTGTGGAATTGTGGGTCATGTGCTACTGTTTCATGCACCATTCTCTCCTCCTCTTGTATATGCCCGTGCTCATATTTGTCTTTTTAGTAGAGTTTACAGTCGATGCCTCCTTTGAAAAATAAAACAGGATGACTTCTCAACAAACAAAATCTCCATTGTCCATGCACGCCCTCAAGTGTCAAGAATGGTAGTTACACTTACACCCCGTTTGGATGTTGACATCCGAGGCTGGATAACTTCTATAAAAGCTCATAGGAGTTAGATTTGAAGATTGTGCAAGAGCAACACATGATTGTTAGCACTACTTTGCAAGTAACCTCCCAGTGTCACTACGTTGTCACATGCGCACAAGGACCAGTGTTGTAGGCAATGCATAAAGAGGAGTTAGAATTTTGCGCACGCTAATTAACGACATGGACTAGAAACAAGAATTATATGCTCAAAGCAAGCAGGAACTTCAATAACATTTGCAATTTCTTTATGAGAGGCATAGTAAATTACTCTTGCGCAAGTGACCAAATGTTTTGCAGGAACCTAGTAGGAATTAAACATTGATAATACTATCCAATAATTAGCTAAACCTACCCAGTATGCCCCCGAGTGCGACTTGATTGCAAAGTGACCCCTTTGAGGTAAAATCATAGCTAAGTTGTCTTGGATGAACAAACTGGAAGAAGCTGACTCATGACTCACTGATTCCCCATCTTTATCTTTTAGAGTACATATTTCCTTTTATGCTTCAACAAAGCAGTCTTCCATAAAACTTGAATAATAGCTTGATCAATCCGTCTTGAACCCAGTATGGACTCAGCAACAATACATGTACACTACATGACACACAAACATGGCTGTGTGCATCGCATGATGAAGAGGCCGGATTACTCCCCCTATTCGAAGAAGAAAAAGAATAACACACTAAACATTGTATTCTGAAAAAAAAAAAGCCTAAACATGGTCGATGTGCATCACTCGATGGAGAGGCGGGGGTTCTCTCTCGGTTTTGGGAAGATGACTTTTTCTAATCGAAAAGGTGGGGACCTGTGGTGTGCATCAGGATCTTCTCTAGTTTTCTTACGCAATGTATTAATCCAACTATGAGTAAATTTTGTGTAAATATTCTTAGAGTAATAAGCATATATATTTCCCACACACAAAAATAAGCATATATATTATGGTATATGTTTTTTTTTCTGAAATCATGTTTTTTCTGTTGGTAGTACGAGGGAGCCGTCAATGTGGATGGAAGAGGACCTACAATTTGGGACAAATTCGCACACACGTTTGGTAACATAAACAATTGTTTTGTTTTGTGATAGAACATTTGTTTTTTCAGTGGAAGAGAAACTGACTGTTAACTAGGGAGTGGTCACTCATGAGGTCTGATATGACTGAATATGTATTTACTCACCAATGGAACTAACCTTGGCCACTAAAATTAGTAGTCGTATTATGATTCAAGATAATGATACAATCTTCTTACAAATACCTTTTTCTCCTATGTAGGGAAGATCCTTGACTTCAGCAATGCCGATGTTGCTGTTGACCACTACCACCGTTTTGAGGTTCCTCCTTTTTGGAAATATAGGCACTAGATTAATGCATCAAGATGATACATAATATTCCGTAGAACGTGTCGTCGAATATGAACATGAGCGTTTAATTATGCACACGTTGTACAATATACTCATGGCCCTTGAAACAACTTACTATTTCAGGAGGACATTCAGCTTATGGCAGATATGGGATTGGATGCCTACAGATTCTCAATTGCATGGTCTCGGATTCTCCCAAGTACGCATTATTAGTACAAATTTTGTGCGCCCCTTAATAATTTGACTGATAAACAGGGTTGTCAAATTGTGGAGAAATTAATTAACATACCAGCACACTAATAGTGATAGCCTTGTGTGTTTTGTTTGATGTCCAGATGGCACCGGTGAGGTCAACCAAGCAGGCATCGACCACTACAGCAAGGTCATTGATGCACTCCTAGCAAAAGGTGAACTTCTGTACACTCTGAGGATCAAAGCATTATTGACCAGTGTCGAATTTTTATCAAAACATTATTGACCACCACCTTCAATGCACCCACGGTGCACCCACGCAAGAAAACATAGCAAAAAAATTCAAAAAATTCTGTAACTTTATGAGAATGATCATCAACAAATGTTAGAAAGGCTTGCAAAATGTGATGGGCAAATAACATTCGAGAAGCTCTCTACAAAAAAGACAAGATTACAAAATCTGCTCAAACAGTGCACTTACATTTTGACTAATTTTCAGTGGATTTGTCTTTTTTGTAGAGAGCTCCTCGAATGTTATTTGACCACCAAATTTTGCAAGCCTTTCTAACATTTCTTGATGATCATTTTCACAAAGTTTCAGATTTTTTTTTTTGAAATGTTTTGATATGTTTTCTTGCGTGGATGCATCGAGAGTGGGTGTAGAAGAACCACTCTCTCCAAATTACTCCCTCCGTTTCTAAATATTTGTCTTTTTAGAGATTCAAATGGACTACCACATACGGATGTATATATACATATTTTAGAGTGTAGATTCACTCATTTTGCACCGTATGTAGTCATTTGTTGAAATCTCTAGAAAGACAAATATTTAGGAATGGAGGGAGTAGTTATGAGCTCACTAACAAGGTGAAGTAGAATTATTGTTCCAGGGATTGAGCCGTATGTTACCCTCTACCACTGGGACCTTCCCCTGGCCCTGGAAGACAAGTACAATGGGTTGCTTGACAGGCAGATAATGTGTGTACCGTAGGCACCTTTATTTGCAGCAACTCCCCTTGGGTCTAACTGCAATGGTGGTCTAACAACCCAAACATGCAAACTGCCAATGCAGCAACGACTACGCGGCGTACGCGGAGACGTGTTTCAAGGCGTTTGGGGACAGGGTGAAGCGTTGGATCACCTTCAACGAGCCACACACGGTGGCGGTGCAGGGTTACGACAGCGGGATCCACGCGCCGGGCCGCTGCTCCGTGCTCCGCCACCTCTGCTGCAAACAAGGGAGCTCCGGCACCGAGCCCTACATTGTCGCTCACAACATCATCCTCGCTCACGCCACGGTTTCGGACATCTACAGGAAGAAGTACAAGGTCAGTCGGAAGTCGGAAGTCGGAAGAACATCCTATATATTGGTTTAGTTCAGGTTTTGCTCTTTGAAAATTGATGTGATTTCCCCTTGGGCCTGAAGTTGCAACATAGCTTGAACTGAACAATAAAAGATTGATTTTTTGTGTATTAATATTATGCAGGCAGAGCAGAATGGAGAGGTGGGGATGTCTTTGGATGTGATATGGTACGAGCCTGTCTCAAACTCCACAGCTGATGTTGAGGCCGCCAAGAGAGCACAGGAGTTCCAGCTAGGATGGTCAGTGAGCCTCACTCACTAAATCCATTAACTATTTCCTACTCCCTCCGTCCCATAATGTAAGACGTTTTTTTACACTACACTAGTGTCAAAACACGTCTTACATTATGGGACGGAGGGAGTACTAATTAATCTAATCACGGATGGATATGCCAGTAACAGAGCTAGCCTAGCAGTTTCATAGAATTGATTACAGTGAAAATGAACAAAGCTAGCATAGTAGTTCCAAATTTAAGTCTCTAGGAGTTGCTGAGATAAAATGAGGTAATGTCAAAAGGTTTGCCGATCCCTTCTTCTTCGGTGATTACCCGGCGACGATGAGATCAAGGGTCGGACAAAGGCTGCCGAGGTTCATGACGAAGGAGGCCGATCTGGTGAAGGGGTCGCTGGACTTCGTGGGGATCAATCACTACACCACATTCTACACAAAAGAAGACCATTCCGCTGTCATCAAATACTTGCTGAATGATACCTTGGCAGACAGTGGATCCGTCAGCCTCCGTAAGTTGAATTCCTGCCCCTCGTGTATCTTTGAACTATTTTTAGTCTAACTTCATACTCATGTCTGCATCTTGTGTTCATTGTCAGCCTTCAGAAATGGGAAGCCAATTGGAGATAAGGTAACCATCACGTCAGCAGCATGCGGACTGACAATTTTGTGTTGCAATGCTGCATTTGGATTTCTGAAAATTAACTGCAGGCATCATGACTGAATGAATATTGCTCTTGCTCGCCTCCTTACCTGCAGGCCAATTCGATATGGTTGTACATTGTGCCTGGCAGCATGAGGAGACTCATGAACTATGTCAAAGATAGATACGACACCCCAACTGTCTACATCACTGAAAATGGCAAGTACACGCACAATATGATTTTCTCCATTTGATTAGCACGCAACTACAAAGAGATGGAACAAAACTCGCTTCGGAGTTCATGAACATAACAAGGATGTGCATGTTGTCAATTAAGTGTAATTAAATTCGCCTTCAGACATGACATTAAAGTAACTCTCTTTTTCAGGAATGGATGACAGCAACAGCCCCTTCATCTCCCTCAAGAAGGCCCTCAAAGACACAAAAAGAATCAACTACCACAATGACTACCTCACAAATCTAGCTGATTCCATAAGGTGCTCACATGATTTTACCTTCCCTTGATCAGTAAAATCTTATTTTGCCATGTGTAGACCAGTTAATCTTTGATATTGTAATTTCTACAGGGAGGATGGCTGCGATGTTCGCGGGTATTTTGTGTGGTCTCTTCTCGACAACTGGGAGTGGACCGCTGGATACACCTCAAGATTCGGTTTGTTCTTCGTAGACTACAAGGATAACCTCAAGAGATACCCCAAGAACTCAGTCCAGTGGTTCAAGAATTTCTTGGCATCTTCCTGATCAAAATTTGATAGCTAATGTAGAGGTCATGATCACATATACACTTCAATATTTTTCTATGACTTGTAGACAGGGTACTATAGCAATTTGTGACTTCTCATGTATACATCGATTGTATATAGCGGAAATCGACCTTTTAGACGTACCATATTCCCTAGATTAAATGGACCTCTCTCAATCGCTCGTACATAATTATTGAGCCGGACAAGAAAAGATAGGAGTGCCCTTATGAAGGTCGCATATAATTTCTCCCAGTCAATTAGCCTGTATCCGACCACATGTATTCAAACAAGCAAAGCAGGCTCTGTATTGCGAAAAACAAGAACAGAGGATCCACTGTACCTTGTGCTGACACTTACGAACACATGAAAAATAGCACCCATTGTACTTAAGGAGAGCTGCCCATGACATCAAAAGGTCATATTTTCGCATTCCTCCCTAACAACTGCGAACAGATCAGAGTTCATGTATCTCTCGCCGGCGCTGGGGAACATGGTAACGATCATCTTGCCCTGGTTCCCTTCTCGCGTCGCAATCTGCCAGAGACCCACGAAATCAGAGCTCACATACCCAGCAAATATGCTAATTCATGTAACCTTCTAACATCAGCAGTGAAGTTACCTTGATGCAAGCAGCTACATTTGCACCGGAGGATATGCCGACCAGCAGGCCCTCCTCCCTTGCCAGCCTCCTCGCCATCGCCATGGCATCCTCGGTGCTCACCGTAACAACCTCGTCGATGACCGACGTGTCGAGAACCTCGGGTATGAAGCCTGGCCCGGTGCCCTGAATCTTGTGTGACCCTGGTGAGCCTCCTGAACACAGGATCAAACAACAATGTATCTGGTTACTATTTGCACATCCTGAATGTGTTTGTTCATATGCACTTATTCATTGATGGTTCTGATTGGTTGGAAGTCCATGACTTGAAAGTAGCACCACATGGTATGGTTACGGGATTACCTGAAATTACAGCGCTTTCTGAAGGTTCCACGCACACTATCTTTATGGATGGATTTTTCATCTTCAGGTACTTCCCTACGCCTGTCAGTGTGCCTCCTGAACCAACAGCGGCCACAAACATATCCACTTTGCCTGCTGTGTCCTTCCATATCTCGGGTCCTGAAGTTTGTTCCAGAAAATGACAATCGAGTAAATTGTTGCGCAAGAGCATATTGACAAAATAAAAGATACATAATTGGTGATAAAGATGACATTTCTTCAGATATAAGTACCAGTTCATTTGAAGTGTGCATCTGGGTTTGCTGGATTGGTGACTTGATTAAGACAGTGAGAATTTGGTATAGTCTTCATCAGCTCCTCCACCTTGCCAATCATTCCTTTAAACCCATTTGCAGGATCTGCAGTAAATATTCATCAAAAAATATTTAGACACTTTAAGTACTACTTCCTCCATTCCCAAATATAAGATGTTTTGGATATTTCAATATGGACTACATACGGACTGAAATGAGTAAACATCCAATTCAAAAATAGAGGTTGGAACATCTTATATTTGTGAACGGAGGGATTATTTGGTTAGATACTGGAAGAGCAATTTCCCCGCTGGCATACAAGTGGGACACTTAAAGTACTTGTTGAGTTCCTAACCATTTCTAGGGGCAAAAAATCCCTTTTTCTCACCTGTTAATATCAGTTCAGCACCCAAAAATCTCAGTAGCATCTGTTTGTCAAGTGAATATTTTGCAGGCATAACAGCAATAAACCGGTAGCCTTTCTGAACAGCGATGAACACCATTCCAATTCCTTGATTGTCGCTTGTTGGCTCGATTAGTGTCGTAACACCTGGTGAAATCAATCCCTTCTCCTCTGCGTCTTCAATCATCCTTCAGAGAAAAAATTGCACGCTCTCTGGTAAAGAAATAGTTTACAGTTCGTTACCTATTTCCTATTCACTTCAAAAATAGGAGCATCATCACAGTCATTTAGGTGGTTAAATTCCAGAGACACGGGTAGCCTGCAGCTATGCTTAGATGATATATGCATCTAGGAACTGCACACTTTTGACTTGTAAATTCAAGAAATGAACCAAGCGAGTCATAAAATCAATAGAGGATTGCATTCGCACGCACCGGAGAGCGCTCCTGTCCTTAACTGAGCAAAGGGGTTGGTACGCCTCCATCTTTCCAACCAACCGCGCTTCGAAGCCGTCTTTCTTAGCAATGTTCTTCATTTCTATTAGCGGAGTCCAACCTATGAGCTGAACAAAAACATGAAGTAGGCCACCATTAGTAAATGATTTAAATGCAGGCCTGCCGATCCGTACCAAGCAAGACCTGTGCTTAACTGGCTATTCCCTGTCAAGAACTCTCCCCAAATCCTCTACTTATCCAAAAAAATATAACCATCTTGTGCCCAAAAACAGTGGGACAGGCTAATCTTGACCGAAGCTGATAAATCATAAATGGAGTCCACGCACATCCACATCCAAGAAGCAGCCCAAAACTGAGACAAGCAAAAGATGGGTTGGAGGGGAGACAATCTGTCACCTGGGTGATGTTGGAGGCGATGTTCTCCTCCCCGGAGGAGAGGAGAGATGGGATTCCTTTCCTTCCCTCTTCCTCCACCGCCATAGCTCCCTCCCTCTTTCTCTGTGGCTGTGGGTGTTGCGTGCCAGATGGATGGATAGGGTGGCTCCCAAATCACCTTGCAGCGCCGTACAGGATGAACTGGCGAGTTAGGTTTAGCTCGGATCTTTAATTATTGTATACGGGCCTTCGCTGTCGCTCCATAGAAAAATCTGTATGATGTACCTTGTTCCAACAACCTCTAGCAAGAATGAAACTCACGTCTCTATGGACTACAGACAAACCCATCAAGGTTGAGATTCAGAATAATATTCCCAGCCCAATTCAAACCTTACATTTTTACAGAACTCAAAGGTTTTAACTCTTGATTTGGTTGGGGTGCGCCGGGCCAGGGCAGCAGTGCAACGCCCAGACGATGCATGTGGACCCCAGCAGCAAGCTACTGTGATGGGCCCACCCTCACGAAAAATAAATTTAATATCGTTGTGGACACATGGTCCACATATCAGATATTAAACTGATAAAAACAGATACTACACTTATCTTAGCAAAAAGGGCGAGAAAGGTATGAGTTGCAATGCTGAGGCGGGTCGCCTTTTATAGCCATCCGTCCTCTGCGCTCCTCCTCCGTGCGCGATGTGGTACTAAACTGAGAGCCTTTCCTCTTCTGCTGTCGCGTGATGCCACCAGCACGCACGCGCTGGCGCTGCTAGTTTGGGCCCAAACTGAGAGCCCATGCCAGGCCTTCTGGAGTTTACAGCGTTCTGTTCTCCCGTTCCTTTTCCGTTTACTCCCCTGTGCCTTCCCTTCCCTTGTCTCAAAAAAATGTAGGCTGTAGCAGACTATAACAGTTTGAAATGCATAAATCTCAAAACAAAAAATGAAATGCATGGCTGAGAGAAATACGAGTATGTCGGCCAATTTCCTGCCCCTTCTTCTTTTGAGAAACAATTTCCTATCACTGCCTGAGGTTCATATGTTTAAATGTTGAAAATTTCCAGCTTGCCTCTGCCATTAATTTTGTATAAACAGATGCTATGTCAAAAAGGTTTGTCGATCCCTTCTTCTTCGGCGATTACCCGGCGGCAATGAGATCGAGGGTCGGAGAAAGGCTGCTGAGGTTCATGACAAAAGAGGCCGATCTGGTGAAGGGGCCGCTGGACTTCGTGGGGGTCAATCACTACATCACATTCTACACAAAGGAAGACCATTGCACTGTCATGAAATACTTGTTGAATGACACCTTGGCAGACAGCGGATCCATCAGCCTCCGTAATTCAGTCTACCCCTCTTGTATCTTTAATTTTTTTAATCTTCATACTCATGTGTACATATTGTGTACATTCATTCGCAGAAAAATAAAATTAGTGTGCATATTGTGTACATCGTCGGCCTTCAGTAATGGGAAGCCAATTGGAGATAAGGTAACCATCCCATTAGCAACATGCGGACTGACAATTTTGTGTTGTAATGTTGCATTTGGCATTCTGAAAATTAACTGCAGGCATCATGACTGAATATGGCTGTTGTTCACCTCCGTACGTGCAGGAAAAGATAGGAGTCGGAGGCCCTCATACATAATTATTGAGCCGGAGAAGAAAAGATAGGAGTCGGAAGCTGGGTTTTTTTTTAACGAAATGGTTGTGTGCATCATTTGATGTAGAAGCCGGGGGTATTCTTCTTTTTTTTTAAAAAGAGGCTGAGGGTTCCAACCTCCTTTTCAAAAGAAAAAATAAAGAGATGGGAGTGCCCTTATGAAGATCAGCATATAATTTCTTCCAGTCAATTAGCCTGTATCCGACCACATGTGTATATTCAAACAATCAAAGGCACGCTTTGTTTTGCAAAAAGCAAGAACAGAGGATCCACTGTACCTTGTGATGACACTTACGAACACATGAAAAATAGCATCCATTCTACTTAATGAGAGTTGCCCATGACATCAGAAGGTCATATTGTCACATTCCTCCCACACAAGCACAAAGAGATCAGAGTTCATATATCTCTCGCCGGCACTGGGGAATATGGTAACGATCATCTTGCCCTCGAGCCTTTCTCTCGCCGCGATCTGCCAGAGAACCACGAAATCAGAACTGACGCAGCCAGCAAAGATGATAGTGCATGTAACCTGCTGGACATCAACAGTAAGTTTACCTTGACGCAAGCAGCGACATTTGCACCAGAGGATATACCGACCAGCAGGCCCTCCTCCCTCGCCAGCCTCCTCCATGATCACCGTCACGACCTCGTCGATGACCGACGTGTCAGAACCTCCGGTATGAACCCTGGCCCCGTGCCCTGAATCTTGTGTGATCCTGGTGAACCTCCTGAACAGAGGATCAAACAACAGTGTCTCTGGTTACTATTGCACACCCTGAATGTCCCTGTTCATCTGCACTTATTCATGCTCTTACACGGGAAAGATAGTATGCCGGGCCCTTACTCCTACTACTCACCAGCCGGAAATCTCTTTCTTTGGGAAATGGAATGGAATTCAATTCTAACTTAGGGATTCTCTTCTTCCTAAACACACTCAGCTACTGTCTTCTTTCTATAATTGGTCTCTTAAGTCCGAGTAATCGATAAAGTACAATCCTCTTCTGATGATTCCGATTTCTTGGAAATCCATGGCTTCAAACTAGAACCACATGGTATGGTTAAGGGATTACCGGCTGGTGAGTAGTAGGAGTAAGGGCCCGGCATACTATCTTTCCGGTGTAAGAGCATGAATAAAGTGGCCGCATGCATCTCTCCCAGATGCAGAGGCCGGGGGTCATCCTCCTTTTCTAAAAAAATGGTTAAGGGATTACCTGAAATTATAGCGCTTTCTGAAGGGAGAAAGAATTATCGCGTTTCACGAGGCGGAGCCGCCGGCGTCTCCTGTTCTTCATCGGGAGGCCAGATCTGGAGTCCGTTTGGAGCTCCGACGAGGGGGATCTTCGATCTTCGTCATCACCAACACATCTCCATCGCCAATTTCATGATTCTCCCCACCGGGAGTGAGTAATTCCTTCGTAGGCTCGCTGGTCGGTGAGGAGTTGGATAAGATTCATCATGTAATCGAGTTAGTATTGTTAGGGCCTGATCCCTGGTATCCACTATGTTCTGAGATTGATGTTGCTATGACTTTGCCATGCTTAACGCTTGTCACTTTGGGCCCGGGTGCCATGATTTCAGATATGAACCGTTTATGTTATCACCATTATATCCATGTTCTAGATCCGATCTTGCAAGTTATCGTCACCTACTACGTGTTATGATCCGGCAACCCTGGAGTGACAACAGTCAGGACCACTCCCGGTGATGACCGTAGTTTGAGGAGTTCATGTATTCACCGTGTGTTAATGCTTTGTTCCGATTTTCTATTAAGAGGAGGCCTTAATATCCCTTAGTTTCCAATAGGACCCCGCTGCCACGGGAGGGTAGGACAAAAGATGTCATGCAAGTTCTTTCCATAAGCATGTATGACTATTTACGGAATACATGCCTACATTATATTTATGAACTGGAGCTAGTGTCGTATCGCCCTAGGTTATAACTATCTCATGATGAATATCATCCAACAAGTCACCGATCCAATGCCTACGAATTTATCTTATATTGTTCTTGCTAAGTTACTACTGCTGCTACTGCTATCGTTACTGCTATCAAATCACTGCTATCACTGTTACCGTTACTATTGCTACTGCTACCATTATCAAAACTATCATATTACTGTGCTACTAATCACTTTGCTGCAGATAATTAATCTCCTGGTGTGATTAAATTGACAACTCAGCTGCTAATACCTTCAAATATTCTTTGGCTCCCATTGTGTCGAATCTATAAATTTGGGTTGAATACTCTACCCTCGAAAACTATCGCGATCCCCTATACTTTTGGGTTATCACCCTCGGACGCCGATGACCTGAGCCATGTAATCCAGCAGCCCGGAGAGTCTGCCCGGCAATTCTGGAACCACTTTTTGACCAAGAAAAACCAGATCGTTGATTGTCCAGACGCCGAAGCCATAGCCCCCTTCAAGCATATTATTCGAGATGAATGGCCAGCACGATAGCCCGGCCAGGACAAGCCGAGAACGATGGCATCACTTACTTCCTTAATGACCCGATTCTGTGTTGGAGAGGATAGTTGGTTGGCTCGTAGAAGCACCAACCCAGAAGCCCCCAACACAACTGAAGTCAGGGACGGGAATGGAAAGCCACAACGCAACAAGAACAAGCGTCGCCACAATGACGGTGAGGTCAATGAGATGGCACTGAATGCCGGATTCCGTAATCCGAAGTCCGAACCGCGGAAAAGGCCTTCTAAAGGCAACCACGACAGACCAACCAAATTGGATGCAATCCTGGATAGGCCTTGCCAGATTCATGGCACCCCTGAGAAGCCCGCCAACCACACCAACCGTAACTAATGGGTGATAAAACAAGTTGGCAAGCTCACAGCCGAGGACCCTGGCAAAAGCCCTCAGAGCGAGGACGACGAGGAGCCCCACGGGCCAAGCAATGGAGGCCAAAAACCCTTCCCTCCTGAGGTTAAGACGGTGAACATGATCTACGCCACCCATATACCAAGAAAGGAGAGGAAGCGCGCGCTACGAGATGTTTACGTCGTTGAGCCCGTGGCGCCAAAATTTAACCCGTGGTTGGCTTGCCCGATCACTTTCGACTATAGGGACCATCCGACCAGTATTCATCATGGAGGATCGACGACCCTGGCACTCGACCCCATTGTCGATGGGTACCACCTCACAAGAGTCCTTATGGGTGGAGGCAGTAGCCTCAATCTGATCTATGCAGACACAGTGAGGAAAATGGGGATCGATCCGTCAAGGATCAAACCCAGTAACACCACCTTCAAGGGGGTTATTCCAGGCGTAGAGGCCCGCTGCTCAGGCATGGTGACTCTGGAAGTAGTATTTGGCTCACCAGACAACTTCCGCATCGAAGACTTGATCTTTGATATTGCCCCTTTCCGTAGTGGCAACCATGCCCTCCTTGGCCGAATGACGTTTGCTAAATTCAACGTCGTCCCGCATTATGCATGCCTCAAGCTGAAAATACCTGGCCCTTCGAGCGTCATCATGATCAACGGCAACATGGAGCGCTCACTCCAGACCGAGGAGCATACAGTGGCCCTGGCAGCCGAAGACCAAGCCAGCGCCAACGCGCCTAGGTATCAGCCTGCCGTAAAGGCTAGAGACACAAGTAAACGGGTACGAACCCGGTCCCCATCATGGGAGCCCGCCTATGTTCATCGCAAATAGGGACACCGCCCCATGGCACACCTACCATAGTCGCGCTCCATGTGCCTCGTAAGCACAACTTCACGCGCAAGATACCATGAGCGGCCGTGGGGCCCATATAAAAAAACACCATATGTTTGGCTTCACCGAACTATGGGATGACCACGTCCTCGGACGACAACGGGTGCGACTCCAGACTCGCCCAACATCAAGCAGTTACAGCACGGCTACCTCTCAAGGTTCCTATTCAACACCCCTCCCTCGTCGACATGCATTTTCCTACACAAGCATTCCCCCTTAACAGGCAGAAGCAAAGGCGCAGATGTGCAGCAGGACACAGTTGAGGCTTCGACCCACGCATCAAGGCCCTGTGTAAACCTTTCCTCTGTAAAATTTTCTTTTCTTACTCATAAATAAACGCCTTGGCAGTTCAAATTGTATGAATAGACGTCCCAAGCCTATGGAAAATAAAACACCTTTTACGGTGTTCAAGCATTTGTCTTCCAACTCTTTGGACAGCTTGGCATGCACACATTGTGTAACAAATACAAATTGGTTAATTGACCAAGGGCCTGATCTCTTCATCAGCTCTACGTACCAAGTCGAGCACAACTTTCCGCTATGTGTTCGGCGTCTCAGATATTGCACTATATGCATCAGTTCCAAACTATGTCTTGGGTCAATAGTTGGGTTGCCTAGCTCCTGTGTTTACCTTCTTACGTTCCACACGTTCGGCTAAAAAGGTAAAGGGGGGACCCCTTCGATTGTACTTCTGGCTAGCCCAGTCAAGCACCTCGGGAGAGAAAGCCGAAAGCTGACCGTCATAGTAGGCATGAACTGGTCGGTGATCCGACGACAGGTGTCAAACTCAAAAATCACCGGCGATTTATCTGTGTCATACGCAGGGTTTGTCCTAACACAGACCACGTGATCGCACAAGCATGCCCCGGCTTCCCTGTATATCACAAAGCACTAGGGGCTAGTCATCAGCTCCCGCTGTCAAGCTCCTATGGATAAGTGAAAGTCCTAAAGCCGCATAGTCCGATTTCCTAGTCTCTCCCTCGCACTACCACCTTTGGACACAGAGACGTTGGCTAAGGGTAATAGTGTGGATATGAGACACCCCTCGTATTATTCACTTGGGGGCTAAAGCCGACGACTGGTAACTTTCAGAATAATAAACGGACGCACATGAGTCAAAATAAAACAACCATAGTATCAAACACATAAACGGGCCGCATTATAAAGCAAAAGGTCCAATTGACAAACTAATACAATCAGTCAATGATTACATCTTTGGAAAACTAGCCCTCTATCGCCCGAGCACCGTCCATAACTTGTGTGAAGTACTGTTCGGGGCGGCGATGCTCTTTTCCCGGCGGGGGACCAACGGTCATATCCATTGGCTTGATCTTAGGCCAATCAACCATGGTCTTTGCAAAAGCCAGCCTAGCTCCCTCGAGGCATGCAAAGCGCTTCACGGCATCAATCCGGGGCGACGCGTCTCGCAACTTCCGCACCAGGCCAAAGTAGTTGCTTGGAATCGGCTCGGAGGGCCACATCCGGACATAAAGGTCCTTCATGGCTGACCCGGCCATCCGATGCAGCTCCATTAACTGCTTCATCTAGTTGCTGAGGAGGGGAGGATGCTCGGGCGCCTGGAACAGCGCCCAGAACAGTCGTTGATCGGCGTCCTCCTCCCGCATGGCATAGTGTGTTGTCACATCCGCCACACTTCTCGGAACCTCGAAGAAAACGCCTGCGGAGCGCCAGACCTGTGTCAATAGTGTGAATCTGTTGTCTCAAAATACACTCTGCAGTAAGTATGGCTTACCATCTGTGATTTGCCTCGCTTGGCGGAGCTCCTCTCGGGCACCCTGCACCTCCGTTCTGGTCTCCCGGAGCTCTTTTTCCACTTTGGATAGCTCGGAAGACTGCTCTTTTTGTTTCAGCTCAAGGTCCTCACACTTTGTGACGGCATCCTTGAGCTCCTGTTGCACTTCGGCCACTCGAGCCTCATGCTTCTCGCTGGTGGTCATCACCGTCTCGAGTTCGGCCACCGCCTTTTCAGCGGCCGCCTTCTTTTTGGCCGCCTCAACCTCGGCCTTCTTTAGTGCAGCCTTGAGGCCCTCGACCTCCGCTACGGCAGCTGCAGTCACCAAACACCATGTGCTCAGCATATAACCCAGAATGTAACTGTCTGACGGTGTTAATTATGCATTTTAACACGGGCTTACCTTGCACCTCATCAAGCCATTTGTTGACAAGGTCAAGCTCTGCATCAGAGCATTTAAGCTTCCGATCCATCTCCTCCAATGCAACGGCATTAGCAGCCGTGGCCAAGGGCGATGCCTGTGATATCAAATCAATCATGATACTTTAATTAATGTACCATGGACATTTGATCCTCTGTAAAGTTTTTGCAACCTTCACAGAGTCTTGGGGGCTGTTATGCACAAGGCCTGCTCAAACTCTAAGCTAAAAGCTAAATCCGTTCTATGGGGGAAAAGCATTACTTGACTCACCTCGAAGCCTGTTAAAAGGCCCTGAACGACATCGTTCAGTCCAATGTTGACGGATCGAACACTTTGTAGAACCGCACCCATAAGGGTGCAGTGTTCGGCGACGACGATGGAGCTACGCACCAACTCCTCCATCGCATCCGACCAGCCTGCCGTGAGCCCGATTGTTGGTGTTCGGCGTAGGCGACGGCACCTCGGCTCCCCCTTTATTGGAAGGCTGGATCGACACCTCCGAGGGCCTTGGGGGCTCAGGTGCAGCCGGCTGGGAGGGCCCAAATGGTCCGGACCCCCCTCCCATGTTCGCCAGGAGGGACACATCCTCTTGGTCTTTGTTGACCGAGGCATCGGCCTCAACCAGGATATCGTTGCCGCCCTCGCCCGTGCTCAGACGGGGAGGGGTCCTTCGGGACAACACCTCTCCGAGCTCTCTAGGGACCAGGGGAGGCGCGGAGTGTGATGTGGATCCACTATCCGCTAACTCGGTGGGCGAAGAAGTCCCCTCTGAGGTTGGCTCGGCAGGGTGGCCGCACGGCGGGCTGTGATATCACACAATCAGTCTCTGTCGATGATGGATTGGTGAAATGAGGTAAGCAAATGGTGAAATTCATACCTTATGGGGGGAGGGGGTTGACCCTAAGGTCCTTCTCTGGGACCTCTTCAGATGCCACAGACTCCTCATCAAAGTCTGATTTGTCGGGTAGAACCACCTTGGGACTGCACTGCCTCTTCGGGGACCGAAGAGGTTGCTCCTGCTCGACGTCTTCGGATGCCACCCTCTTCTTGGAGTGGGAGGAGGCACTTTCCTCCTCGTCTTCATCCTCTTCCTTGTCTTGGGATGACGGGGCCGCAACTTCTCCAGCCTTGGTGTCCGGACGACCTCTCAAGCGAAGGTCGTCCCAGGCCTCTGACAGATCTTTCTTCTTCTTTCCCTTCCTCTCTAGCGCCTTGTAAGCCGTCATGACCAGCAGCTCCTCCAATTGAGTTTTCCGAGGCTCCTCGGGCAGTGGAGCCAGACTGCTGATCTTCTTGGCCTTCTCAAGCCAGCCCTATGGAGGCGACCAAAAGAAACTCACACCAAACTTTGCACAGTATTAGCATCCGAATATAAATTGGGAAAAAGGTCAATTACCTTCCTCGGGGGATTTGCGGCATCGAGGCCAATGTCTTCTTTCTCGGCTGGCCACTCATCCTGGGGCTTGAACAACAACTTCCATACCTTGTCGTGGGTGGTGCCGAACAAGTACTGCACGGTGGCCAGGTCCTCGAATTTGTAAGGCCACATCGGGGCGGCCCTCTGCTGGCAAGTGATACGTCTCTATTGTATCTACTTTTCCAAACACTTTTGCCCTTGTTTTGGACTCTAACTTGCATGATTTGAATGGAACTAACCCGGACTGACGCTGTTTTCAGCAGAACTGCCATGGTGTTATTTTTGTGCTGAAATAAAAGTTCTCGGAATGACCTGAAAAATCCATGGAGCAACTTTTCAGAATTAATAAAAAATACCGGCGAAAGAATTAGCGTCAGGGGGCCACACCCTGTCCATGAGGGTGGGGGCGCGCCCCCTCCCCTAGGGCACGCCCCCCTGCCTCATGGGCCCCCTGGACATCCACCGACCTCAACTCCAACTCCATATATTTGCTTTCGCGGAGAAAAAAATCAGAGAAAAAGTTTTATCGCGTTTTACGATACGGAGCCGCCGCCAAGCCCTAATCTCTCTCGGGAGGGCTGATCTGGAGTCCGTTCAGGGCTCCGGAGAGGGGGATTCGTCGCCGTCGTCATCATCAACCATCCTCCATCACCAATTTCATGATGCTCACCGCCGTGCGTGAGTAGTTCCATCGTAGGCTTGCTGGACGGTGATGGGTTGGATGAGTATCATATAATCAAGTTAGTTTTGTTAGGGTTTGATCCCTAGTATCCACTATGTTCTGAGATTGATGTTGCTATGACTTTGCTATGCTTAATGCTTGTCACTAGGGCCCGAGTGCCATGATTCCAGATCTGAACCTATTATGTTTTCATGAATATATGTGAGTTCTTGATCCTATCTTGCAAGTCTATAGTCACCTATTATGTGTTATGATCCGACAACCCCGAAGTGACAATAATCGGGATACTTCTCAGTGATGACCGTAGTCTGAGGAGTTCATGTATTCACTATGTGTTAATGCTTTGGTCTGGTACTCTATTTAAGGAGGCCTTAATATCCCTTAGTTTCCACTAGGACCCCGCTGCCACGGGAGGGTAGGACAAAAGATGTCATGCAAGTTCTTTTCCATAAGCACACATGACTATATTCGGAATACATGCCTACATTACATTGATGAACTGGAGCTAGTTATGTGTCACCCTATGTTATAACTATTACATGATGAACCGCATCTGACATAATTATCCATCACTGATCCAATGCCTACGAGCTTTTTACATATTGTGCTTTGTTTATTTACTTTACTGTTGCTACCGTTACAGTTGCTACAAAACTGCTACTGTTACTTTTGCCACCGTTATCGTTACTTCCATACTACTTTGCTACTAAATACTTTGCTGCGGATACTAAGTTATCCAGGTGTGGTTCAATTGACAACTCAACTGCTAATACTTGAGAATATTCTTTGGCTCCCATTGTGTCGAATCAATAAATTTGGATTGAATACTCTAGCCTTGAAAACTGTTGCGATCCCCTATACTTGTGGGTTATCAAGACTATTTTCTGGCGCCGTTGCTGGGGAGCATAGTTCTATTCTTTGAGTCACTTGGGATTTATATCTGCTGGTCACTATGAGGAACTTGAAAGACGAAAGAACTAAGATTTATCCCTCAACTACGAGGGGAGGTAAGGAACTGGCATCTAGCTCTGCGCTAGATTCTCCTTCTGTTATAAGTAAGCTTGCGACACCTAAACCTGCTTCTGCTATTAATTCTAATATGTCGCATGTTATTGATGATGCCACTTCTACTATGCATGATACTTATGATGAAACTACTTATATGCTTGATACTACTGTGCCATTAGGTGAATTTCTTGATGAACAACTTGCTAGGGCTAGAGAGAATGAAATTCTTGAAAATAAAATTATTGAAGATAGTGATGATGAAGGTTCTCCCCCTAAATATGAATTGCCTGTTGTTCCTGAGGGTTAGTTATGGATGAAGAAACTACTAGAGATATTCTTGCTTGCAATAATAGATCTGATCTTAAGAAGTTATCAGCTAAACTGAAACAGAAATCTCTAAATGCTAGAATGAAACATGACCCTGCTTTTGCTACTTCACCTATCTTTGTTACTGATAAGGATTGTGTGAACTCTTTGTCGATCCTGAGATAATTACTTTGGTTGAATCTGATCCTTTTTATGGCTATGAATCTGAGACTGTTGTGGCACATCTTACTAAATTGAATGATATAGCCACCCTGTTCACTAATGATGAGAAATCTTGCTACTATTATATCCTAGATATTTCTGTTCTCATTAAAGGGTGATGCTAAAAGTTGGTTTAATTCTCTTGATCCTGGTTGTGTGCGTAGTCCCCAGGATATGATTTATTACTTCTCTGCTAAATATTTTCCTGCTCATAAGAAACAAGCTGCCTTGAGGGAAACATATAATTTTGTGCAAATTGAAGAAGAGAGTCTCCCACAAGCTTGGGGGAGGCTTCTCCGATTACTTAATGCTTTGCCTGATCATCCTCTTAAGAAAAATGAAATACTTGATATCTTTTATAATGGACTAACCGATGCTTCCAAGGACCACTTGGATAGTTGTGCTGGTTGTGTTTTCAGGGAAAGAACAGTCGACCAAGCTGAATTGCTATTGAATAATATGTTGACTAATGAAAATAATTCAACTCTTCCTGAGCCAACTCCTAAACCAACTCCGAAGAAGAGAGGTATTTTATTTCTCAGTCCTGAAGATATGCAAGAGGCAAAGAAATCCATGAAAGAAAAAGGTATTAAAGCTGAAGATGTTAAGAATTTACCTCATGTTGAAGAAATACATGGTCTTAATTTACCACCTATTGAAGAAACACATGGTCTTGATAACCCGACACAGGTAGTAAAGGTAAATTCTCTCTATAGATATGATAAAGTTGAAATCCCGTCTACTAAGTTTCCTAGCCAATGTTTGGATGAATTTGATGACTTTATGGCTAGACAAGAAAGCTTCAATGCTTATGTTGGTAGAGAATTAAAGAGTAATGCTTACATGATTGGACGCTTGAGTGATTATATGGCTAGACTTAAAGGTGAACTTAAACCCATTAGTAAATATGCTTCTGTGGTTACCACTCAAGCAGAACAACTACTTAAAGCTCAAAGTGATTTGCTCGATGAATTAAATAATAAACATGACTTTGCTGTTAGAGTGGCTACTAGAACTGGTAAAATGACTCAGGAACCTTTGTATCCTGAAGGCCACCCTAAGAGAATTGAGCAAGATTCTTAGAGAAATAATTTAGATGCACCTAGTCCTACTAAAAAGAAGAAAAGGAAAAATGATAGGACTTTGCATGCTTCTAGTGAACCTGTTATAGACACACCTGAGAATCTCGATGATATTTCTATTTCTGATGCTGAAACACAATCTGGAGACGAACATGAACCTGGTGATAATGTTAATGATAATATTCATGTTGATGCTCAACCTAGCAATAATAATGATGTAGAAATTGAACCTGTTGTTGATCTTGATAACCCACAATCAAACAATCAATGTTATGGTAAGAGAGACTTTGTTGCTAGGAAGCACAGTAAAGAAAGAGAGCCATGGGTTCAGAAACCCATGCCTTTTCCTCCTAAGCCATCCAAGAAAAAGGATGATGAGGATTTTGAGCGCTTTGCTGAAATGATTAGACCTATCTTCTTACGTATGCGCTTAACTGATATGCTTAAAGTGAATCCTTATGCTAAGTACATGAAAGATATTATTACAAATAAAATAAAGATGTCGGAAGCTGTAATTTCCACCATGCTTGCTAATTATACTTTTAAGGGTGGTTTACCAAAGAAACTTGGAGATCCAGGAGTACCAACTATACCATGCTCCATTAAAAGAAACTATGTTAAAATTGCTTTATGTGATCTTGGAGCCGGTGTTAGTGTTATGCCTCTCTCTTTATATCATAGACTTGAATTGAATAAGTTGACACCTACTGAAATATCTTTGCAAATGGCTGATAAATCAACTGCTATACCTGTCGGCATTTGCGAGGATGTGCCTGTTGTGGTTGCAAACGTTACTATTTTAACGGACTTTGTTATTCTTCATATTTCCAAGGACGATAGTATGTTGATTATCCTTGGTAGACCCTTTTTGAATACTACAGGGGCTGTTATTGATTGCAACAAAGGCAATGGCACTTTTCATGTTAATGGTAATGAGCATACGGTACACTTTCCGAGGAAACAACCTCAAGTTCATAGCATCAATTCTATTGGAAAAATTTCAACTGTCATTATTGGAGGTTTTGAATTTCCTCTTCCTACTGTCAAGAAGAAATATGATATTCTTATTATTGAGGATGTTCATATCCCCGTTGAGGTAACCTAGTGTTATTCAAAATTTCTCTGGTTCCATGTTATTCGGAATGAGTTTGTTAACAAGACTTGATCAACCTTGTTAGTGGATTCCTTTTGATGATCATGAAATGGATGAAATTAGAAGGCACAACCTTCAGTACCCTCCTTTTACTTTCTGTTATTTAGATTAAATAAAGTAAAAATAGTATTTTTCTGTCTGTTTCCTGAATTATCCATGCAATAAAAAATACCTCGAAAATAAAAGTTCTCCAAATGCCCTGCAAATTTAGTATGATTTTTTCTGGAATATTTGAGAATCTGGCACTGAGAACAAAGCAGGGGGAGCTGGCGCCTGGCCACGAGGGTCCAGGGCGCGCCCCCTGCCTCGTGGGCCCATGGTGGCCCCCCTCAACTTATTCATGCACCCACACACTTCTTCTTCCTCCCAAAAAATCACCATCCAGCTCAAGCACGAGTTCTAGCTCACTTTGCTACCATTTTTGATCTCCTTGCTCAAAGCTCCATTCACAAAACTGCTTTGGGGGATTGTTCTTTTGTATGTGACTCCTCCAATGGTCCAATTAGTTTTTGTTCTAGTGCTTTATTCATTGCAAATTTTTGCTGCCTAGGTGACCCTGTTCTTGAGCTTGCATGTCAATTTTATATGGTCCCAAGTAATTTTAATGCATGATATAGGCTCTAGGCACTTGTGGGAGTAGTTGCTATCAATATTATTGAGTTTGATTCACTTTTATTTTGAGTTACTAAAAATTTCAGAAACTTTCAGAAAAAGATGAAGAGATGTTCTTGAGGGGCTCTTCTAGCCAAGGCTCTAAGGATAAACAAACTAAGGAGAATGAAAAGGCCAAGTATAATCTTCCTCGTGTGGCAGAAGTACGGCCGCGTGAATGGCCTTGTGATGATTTCTTGAGAGCAACCGAGATTTATGATGACTTTTATTCTTTGGTTGATAATGCGGGCCTCACCGACTTCCTCCACGACCAGGCTGAACAGTGTCTCTTACTCACCAATACTTTCGTGTAAAACTTCTACTTTTATCCTAAGAAATCACCTCCTTCAGTAGTGCTTCATTTATATGATGTGGCAAGGGAGATGTCACTATATGAATTTTGCACAGTTTGCAAGATACCTTTCGGGGGCAGCTTAGAGAAACCACATCGTAAAGATATGGATGGATTTATTGATACCATTACTGTAGGGGAAACAAGGAAGGTTTCCAATGCAATAATTACTAGCATACATTTTCCTATTTACGCTACTTTGCGATATTTGCTAGTCGATGCTTAATTGGTCGCGAAAACTGTGGAAACCTTAGTGTTCCTGATATTATTATTTTGTTTCATGCTTTATTTCGTGATAACTCTGTTAGCATGGGTGCCATTATTGCTAAACGTTTAAGCCTGAACCGTACAAAGGGGCCCATCTTTGGAGGTATCTATGATGCACGCCTTGCTAAACATTTCAGGATACCCATTAGGCATTTTGAGAAAGAGGAAAAGTTGTTGCCCCCTACTTTTCTAGATTATAAGAGCATGGTAGCACATGAGTTTATTGTTAATAATGATGATAAAATGCTTTTGCATAATTTGAGATTTAATAAGAAACACAGTGAGACTATTATCTTGCCTGCGCCCTCTTTGTTTGATTTAACTGCAGGCCATTACCTCGTCTTGCCGACGGCAGTTTACGCGTAACGGGGCCAGACATCAGCCCCATAGCCCGAGCCGGAACCACCACTTGATCCTTATCGTCCATCATCTTATCAGTGGGATCCAGAGGAGATTGCTAACCAGTGGCAGTACGATGACACTCCTCAGTACACCGGGGAGAGTAGCTGCGGTCCATGGGCATAAACTAACTTAGGCCAAAAGCCTAAGCTTGGGGGAGTACGTATTTCTCACCGACATTACATTCATGTCCACACACTCACTCTAGTTGTCGGTGCTCATACTTTTTCATTGTACTATCCATGCTAGTTTAATTTCTTTTTCTAGCTTTCTTCTTGCGTGTTTGATAAACCTTAAGAAAAACAAAAAAATAGTTAGTTTAGTTTCCATGCTCGTAGTAGTAATTAAAATAAAACCCAAAATGATTTCTCGTTCTTCTTTTGCTTGTTGGGAGCTTTCCCGTGTAAATAGTTTTATTTCTTTTCTTTCCTTTGGGGGTCGAGAGGAGAAGACCATAATGAAAATGTTTAGTGGCTCTCATATGCATGATTGTTGATTTAACCAAGAGCCCATATTACCTTGTCTTCTCCCTTGAATTGAATGCTTGCAGATTCCAGCTTAGTCCAATGCACGTGCACTATTATTATAATCCACGCCATTCGATCGTGCAAGTAAAAGGCAATAATGATGATATATGATGGACTGATTGAGATGAGAGAAGCTGGTATGAACTCGATCTCTCTTGTTTTTGTAAATATGATTAGTTCATCGTTCCTGATTCAACCTATTATGAATAAACATGTTTGCAATGAGAATCAGAGATTATAGTTGCTTATGCCATGCTTAATTAGCTAGGAGCTTATAATGGTTTACCTTGTGTGCCAACATGCTATTAAAATGGTTGTGATGTGGTATGATAGGGTGGTATTGTAACGCTCCGGATTCGATGCGCCAGGTGTCCGCCAGTTATTCGCCATCTTTGCCATGTCATTTGCTTGCGTGTTGCATTTTATCATGTCATCATGTGCATTTCATTTTGCATACGTGTTCGTCTCATGCATCCGAGCTTTTTTCCCGTTGTCCGTTTTGCAATCCGGCACTCCTATGTCATCCGGCATCCCCTTTTTTCCTCTTCTCTTGTGCGGGTGTTAAACGTTCTCGGAATGGCCCGAGGTTTGCCAAGCGGCCTTGGTATACCACCAGTAGACCGCCTGTCAAGTTTCGTGCCATTTGGAGGTCGTTTGATACTCCAACGGTTAACCGGGTAACCACAAAGCCTCTTTTGTGTGCAGCCCAACACCCCCATCAAAGTGGCCCAAAACCCATCTAACTTCCCTCCATGCTCTCGGTCGTTCGATCACGATCGCGTGGCTGAAAACCGCACCTCATTTGGACTCTCCTAGCTCCCTCTACTTATAAATTAGCCCCCTCCCCCGAAATCTCGGGCAAACCCTAGATCAAACCTCCCTCTCGCCCGCCGGACATGTCCACCCCGCCGCCGGACGTGTCCACCGCCGCCTCCACGTCGCCCGACCAATCGTGGCCCGCCACCTCAGCCCGCGCTGCCGCTCCAGCCTCTCAGCCGCCGCCACGTGGACCGCGCCGCCGGCCCGCAGCGGGCCCCCGCGGCC
>NC_041393.1:499713496-499743523 GCF_002162155.2 Triticum dicoccoides | reverse complement strand
GCCAGCCCGCTCCCCGGCTCCTCCGCTCCGCCTCGGCCCCGCGCCATCGCGGTCGAGCTCACTGGCCACTGCGCGACCTCGCCGGTCCGAGTCGGGAGCTCCTCGCCGCCCTCCGCTGCGCCTCCCCGCGCCCGCCGCCGGCCGGATCCGGTCGGATCCGGTCCGGGGCCATCTCCCCGCGCAGCCTCCCTCCACTCCGGCCGTCTCCCTCCTCTTCTACTCCGGCGAAGATGCTGGCAAACCTCGGAAGTCGTGCCTCGGATCTGGATCTGGAAGAAGAGGTTGACTTCTTCTCCCCCTCGAAAACGCTTGTCCCTGATAATTTTGCATAATCATGCCATGTTCATCGCATCGTATCTCTGTGCATATTGCTCCGTTTCGTGCGTATAATATGTCAAATTGTTCGCCTCGACGAGTACTTCATTTCATTCCATTGCATCATTTTCATTTGAGCTCATATTGACTCCCGAAATGCTGTTGGAAGAGTGCATGTTGATGTTAATCTGCTGAAACTGTTATAACTTGCTCATTTGTCATTTTTGCCATGTTTGATGTGTGCATCCTATGAGGTTGATGTCTATATGTGTTTTGATCTATGCTATGCCATCTTTCCAGAGGTGCAAACCATGTATTTTTGTGAGTTGTGTGCTGAGTGCATCAAGCTTGTTAAGTAGTGTACTTGCTGTTGCTGATTTCCTGACAGATTCTGTTATATTTTGTTGCTATATAAACATGCTTCTACTAATCATTCTATGCATAGTCTGGTGATGTTCTATAAACATGTTTTGATCTACATGTCTTGCTCTATCCATTAATGCCCTTGGTTGCAATTATAGCTTGCTGTAGCTTGTTTTAATCATGCTCCAAAGTTGCTAAATAATGTTGCTGTCAACCTGTTAACATTAAGTTTAGTTGTTACCATGTGTTTTGCTAGTGATCCATGCACCCTATTAACTTGCTCTTGCCATTCTTAGCTTCACAAACATGTCTTCTTACTGTTGGTTGCCTTGCCATGCCATGTATTGCTTTGTGGTGAGTGGTTCAAGCTCACCAACATGCCTACTTATTGTTGTTCCTGCCATGTTTGAATCTGTAATATAACTTGTCATGTTTACATGGGTGCCATCATATTTTCTGTGCCTTTTTGGCTCATGATCAGTAAGGGACTGTTGTTCTATGCATTTAGTAGTTTCATGCCATGCCTTTTTTTGCCATGATATGTTCTTGTAACATGTTGTTTGATAGCTCTAAACATTGCAACCTGATGTTATTTCTGCTAAGTCTGAAACTGTTATTATTTGCAATATCTCCATGTCTTTTTGAGCATGTTCTAGTTGTTTCTGGAGATAGCTCAGTGTTTATGTTTTGTTGTGCTTTACCTGTACTTCATGCCCATGCCTTTTGTTCTTATGTTGGGGTGTTGTAGCATGTTGTTTTGATGCTTGCAATATGCCTAGTTGCTGTTTTGGACAGATTGTTGTTATGACTTGTATAGAGTGTATGTGTTGCATCGTTGCTCTGTTTTGAGTGTGCTCTATATGAAACTTGCTTGATTTTGCATGTAGTTTCATATTATCATGTTGCATCCTTGTTTTGGTGTGTTTGCTTGATGTTTGTATGCATTTTGCATCAATGCCACGTTTAACTTGTTTTGCTCATATCTTCTAGGCCGTAGCTCCGAATCTAATGAACTTTATATGTAACTTGACTAGAATTTCATGTAGATCATCTTGGTGCATCTTAACTTGCTGTTTAACAACTTGAACATAAGGTTTGTTCAGTTCTGGACCAATTTCGAAATATGCATATGAGGACTTACCGGAATTGTTATATGTTGTTCCCGGCCTCATTTAAACTTGCCTTGATGTGTTGTTCTTGTTTGCATCATCTCTTGTCATCAGTAGCTTCATGTAGCTTTGTCATGCATCATGCTTGTTGTGCATCATGTCTTGTCTATGTGTGGTGTGTTTACTATGTTGTGTGTTTCTTCTCGATAGTTCCCGTTTCGTTGCGATCGTGAGGATCCGTTCGTCTACGTGTGGTTCGTCTTCGTGGCTTCATCTTCTTCATGGACTCGTTCTTCTTCCTTGCGGGATTTCAGGCAAGATGACCGCTACCCTGGATCTCACTACTATCATTGCTATGCTAGTTGCTTCGTTCTATCGCTTTGCTGCGTTACCTATCTTTTGCTCTTCAAGCCTCCCCAAATTGCCATGAACCTCTAACCTTTGACACCCTTCCTAGCAAACCATTGCTTGGCTATGTTACTGCTTTGCTCAGCCCTCTTATAGCGTTGCTAGTTGCAGGTGAAGTTGAAGATTGCTCCATGGTGGACAGGGTTTATGTTGGGATATCACAATATCTCTTATATTATTAATGCATCTATATACTTGGTAAAGGGTGGAAGGCTCGGCCTTATGCCTGGTGTTTTGTTCCACTCTTGCCGCCCTAGTTTTCGTCATACCGGTGTTATGTTCCCGGATTTTGCGTTCCTAACGCAGTCGGGTGATTTATGGGACCCCCTTGACAGTTTGCTTTGGATAAAACTCCTCCAGCAAGGCCCAACTTTGGTTTTACCATTTACCTCACCACCACCTACCTTTCCCTTGGGAGTAATTAACCCAAGGGTCATCTTTATTTTAGCCCCCCTGGGCCAATGCTTGTCTAAGTGTTGGTCCAAACCGAGCGATGTCCGGCGCCCCCTGGGCAACCAGGGTCTATGCCAACCCGACGTCTTGCTCATCCGGTGTGCCCTGAGAACGAGATATGCGCAGCTCCTATCGGGATTGTCGGCGCATCAGGAGGTCTTGCTGGTCTTGTTTTACCATTGTCGAAATGTCTTGTAAACCGGGATTCCGAGACTGATCGGGTCTTCCTCGGAGAAGGTCTATTCCTTCGTTGATCGCGAGAGCTTGTCATGGGCTAAGTTGGGACACCCCTGCAGGGTTTAAACTTTCGAGAGCCGTGCCCGAGGTTATGTGGCAGATGGGAATTTGTTAATGTCCGGTTGTAGATAACTTGACACCAGATCCGAATTAAAACGCATCAACCGCATGTGTAGCCATGATGGTCTCTTCTCGGTGGAGTCCGGGAAGTGAACACGGTTTCTGTGTTATGATTGACATAAGTAGGAGTTCAGGATCACCTCTTGATCATTGCTAGTTGACGACCGTTCCATTTGCTTCTCTTCTCGCTCTCATTTGCGTATGTTAGCCACCATATCATGCTTAGTCGCTGCTGCAGCCTCACCACTTTACCCCTTCCTTACCCATTAAGCTTTGCTAGTCTTGATACCCATGGTAATGGGATTGCTGAGTCCTCGTGGCTCACAGATTACTACAACAACAGTTGCAGGTACAGGTTATGCGAAGATCTTGACACGAGAGCGATGTTTGCTTGTTTGGAGTTCTTCTTCTGCTTCTTCTTCAATCAGGGGATAGGTTCCAGGTCGGCAGCCTGGGCTAGCAGGGTGGATATTGTTTGAGTTTCTGTTTATGATTCATCCGTAGTCGGATGTTGTTCTTGTATGTTGTAATGTTGTATTCATGTGACATTGTATGTTTTGTATGTATCCCCATCTATTATGTAATGTTGATGTAATGATATCCACCTTGCAAAAGCGTTCCAATATGCGGGCCTATCCTTGGTGGGACCTTCGAGTTCCTTTTGGATAGGGTCGCATATTGGGCGTGATAGGTATCCTCCTTTGAATGATTTGAGTGACTTGACTTGGCACATGTTCACGCATGTAGTTGAAATAAAATCAACATAGCCTTCACGATATTTATGTTCATGGTGGATTATATCCTACTCATGCTTGCACTCGGTGTTGATTAATTTTAATGCAGGTTCATGACTGTTGTCTCTCTCTCAGTTGGTCGCTTTCCAGTCTCTTTATAGCCTTCACCTGTACTAAGCGGGAATACTGCTTGTGCATCCAAACTCCATAAACCCCAAAGTTATTCCATATGAATCCACCATACCTTCCTACATGTGGTATTTACCTACTGTTCCAAGTAAATTTGTATGTGCCAAACTCCAAACCTTCAAATGAAATTTTGTTTTGTATGCTCGAGCAGCTCATGTATCAACTAGGGCTGTCTGTATCTTCCATGCTAGGTGGGTTATTCTCGAGAGGAGTGGACTCCGCTCCTCATTCACAAGAAAATGGCTGGTAACCGGGATGCCCAGTCCCATGCTCAAATCAAATCAAAATAATTAAACAAAACTCCCCCAGGATTGTTGCTAGTTGGAGGCACCCGTTGTTTTGGGCAAGCCATGGATTAATGCTTGTTGGTGGTGGGGGAGTATAAACTTTACCATTCTGTTTGGGAACCGCCTATAATGTATGTAGCATGGAAGATATCGAGATCTCATAGTTGTTACATTGACAGTGAAAGTATATCGCTCAAAATGTTATTCATCTCTATTTCCAAATCGAGCTCTGGCACCTTTACAAATCCCTGCTTCCCTCTGCGAAGGGCCTATCTATTTACTTTTATGTTGAGTCATCACCCTCTTATTAAAAAGCACCTGCTGGAGAGCACCGCTATCATTTGCATGCATTATTATTAGTTTATATTGGGTATGACTTGACTGGATCTCTTTTACCATGAATTACAATGTTTAGTCAGTCCTTGATCTTTAAAGGTGCTCTGCATTTATGTTTTGAGGTCTCAAAAAGGGCTAGCGAGATACCATCTTGTTATATCATATTATGATTGTTTTGATAAAGTGTTGTCATCCGAGATTTATTATTATTGCTCGCTAGTTGATTATGCCATTGCCATGAGTAAACATGAGACCTAAGTGTTATTTGTGAATATGGTTAGTTCATAATCTTTGCTGAAAACTTGAATGATGGCTTTACATATTTGCAACAACAAGAGCAAAGAGAGTTTGTAAAAGTTTTTCTTTATCACTTTCAGTTTGTCAACTGAATTGCTTGAGGACAAGCAAAGGTTTAAGCTTGGGGGAGTTGATACGTCTCCGTCGTATCTACTTTTCCAAACACTTTTGCCCTTGTTTTTGACTCTAACTTGCAGGATTTGAATGGAACTAACCCGGACTGACGCTGTTTTCAGCAGAACTGCCATGGTGTTATTTTTGTGCAGAAATAAAATTTCTCGGAATGACCTGAGAATCCACTTAGCAACTTTTCAGAATTAATAAAAAATACTAGCGAAAGAATTAGCGTCAGGGGGCCCACACCCTATCCACGAGGGTGGGGGCACGCCCCCTCCCTTAGGGCCCCCCTCCCTCCCCCCCCCCCGCCTCGTGGGCCCCCTGTACATCCAGCGACCTCAACTCCAACTCCATATATTTGCTTTCGCGGAGAAAAAATCAGAGAGAAAGTTTCATCGCGTTTTACGATACAGAGCCGCCGCCAAGCCCTAATCTCTTTCGGGAGGGCTGATCTGGAGTCCGTTCGGGGCTCCAGAGAGGGGGATTCGTCGCCGTCGTCATCATCAACCATCCTCCATCACCAATTTCATGATGCTCACTGCCGTGCGTGAGTAATTCCATCGTAGGCTTGCTGAACGGTGATGGGTTGGATGAGATTTACCATCTAATCAAGTTAGTTTTGTTAGGTTTGATCCCTAGTATCCACTATGTTCTGAGATTGATGTTGCTATGACTTTGCTATGCTTAATGCTTGTCACTAGGGCCCGAGTGCCATGATTTCAGATCTGAACCTATTATTTTTTCATGAATATATGTGAGTTCTTGATCCTATCTTGCAAGTCTATAGTCACCTATTATGTGTTATGATCCGACAACCCCGAAGTGACAATAATCGGGATACTTCTCGGTGATGACCGTAGTCTGAGGAGTTCATGTATTCACTATGTGTTAATGCTTTGGTCCAGTACTCTATTAAAAGGAGGCCTTAATATCCCTTAGTTTCCACTAGGACCCCGCTGCCACGGGAGGGTAGGACAAAAGATGTCATGCAAGTTCTTTTCCATAAGCACACATGACTATATTCGGAATACATTTCTACATTACATTGATGAACTGGAGCTAGTTCTGTGTCACCCTATGTTATAACTGTTACATGATGAACCACATCCGACATAATTATCCATCACTGATCCAATGCCTACGAGCTTTTCACATATTGTGCTTTGTTTATTTACTTTACCGTTGCTACTCTTACAATTGCTACAAAACTGCTACTGTTACTTTTGCCACCGTTACCGTTACTTCCATACTACTTTGCTACTAAATACTTTGCTGCAGATACTAAGTTATCCAGGTGTGGTTGAATTGACAACTCAACTGCTAATACTTGAGAATATTCTTTGGCTCCCCTCGTGTCGAATCAATAAATTTGGGTTGAATACTCTACCCTTGAAAACTATTGTGATCCCCTATACTTGTGGGTTATCAGCAAGGAAGGAGGTGGAGACGGAGCATTATCTGGACCACATTGGTCAGCTTGGCGCCGGTCTCCATCATGTTGGAAACGTGTTTCTGCAGCACCTTCACCTCGTTGGCAGATCCCAATTAAGGCTTTTCTTGGTCCACGAGGTCAATCTTGCTGGAGGTCCAAATCTAAACTCGGGGGCTGTCGTCCAGGCCGCATCTCATGGCTCTGTTACTTAGACCTATTCCTTCTACCATACCTTGACAGTGTAAATGAATGTGCCCTCTTGCATTGAACTTGGGTGAGCTTGCTGATCATCGCTCCACCGCAGTCCGCCTGGGCACCGCCGACCACCTTCGGCTTAACATTGAACACCTTCAGCCACAAGCCGGAATGCGGCTGGACTCGCAGAAGGGCCTCACAAACGATTATGAAGGCGGGGATGTGGAGGAGGGAATTGGGGGCTAGATCATGGAAATCCAGCCCATAAAAGAACATCGATCCCTGCACGAAGGGGTGTAATGGGAATCCCAACCCCCGAATGAAGTGGGGAAGGAAAACCACCCGCTCACCGGGCTTGGGCGCGGGGATGACCTAACCCTCCTCGGGGGCCCGATGGGCGAGGTTGGCCGACAAGTAGCCGACTCGCTTCAGCTCCTCGATGTTGTTGTTCGTGACGATGGAGGCCTCCCACTTGCCATTAGCACCGGATCCGACCATGGCTGAAGCTAGGAAGAGGCTGGGAAGGGACTCGCTACAGAAAGGCAAGGCAGGGCGCTGGAGCTGTGGAGATTGGAAAAGTGTCAACGAGAGATGGAAGAAGGTGTAGGCTGGTAACTGCAGTTGTTCCCCTTTTATGGGCCATGGAGAGGCCAAGGGTTCCTTTTTCCACGCCGTGGGCTGATACGTCCATTTTGCATCATGCTTTTATATCAATATTTATTGCATTATGGGCTGTTATTGTTGGAAATATGCCCTAGAGGCAATAATAAAAGTATTATTATATTTCATTGTTCATGATAATTGTCTTTTATTCATGCTATAACTGTATTATCCGGAAATCATAATACACGTGTGAATACATAGACCTCAATATGTCCCTAGTGAGCCTCTAGTTGACTAGCTCATTGTGATCAACTTATAGTCATGGTTTCCTAGCTATGGACATTGGATGTCGTTGATAACGGGATCACATCATTAGGAGAATGATGTGATGGACAAGACCCAATCCTAAGCATAGCTCAAAGGTCGGTTAGTTCGTTTGCTAGAGCTTTTCCAATGTCAAGTATCTCTTCCTTCGACCATGAGATCGTGTAACTCCCGGATACCGTAGGAGTGCTTTGGGTGTATCAAACGTCACAACGTAACTGGGTGATTATAAAGGTACACTACAGGTATCTCCGAAAGTGTCTGTTGGGTTGACACGGATCGAGACTGGGATTTGTCACTCCGTATGACGGAGAGGTATCTCTGGGCCCACTCGGTAATGCATCATCATAATGAGCTCAAAGTGACCAAGTGGTTTATCACGGGATCATGCATTACGGTACGAGTAAAGTGACTTGCCGGTAACGAGACTGAACAAGGTATTGGGATACCGACGATCGGGTCTCGGGCAAGTAACGTACCGATTGACAAAGGGAATTGTATACGGGGTTTGATCGAATCCTCGACATCGTGGTTCATCCGATGACATCATCGAGGAGCATGTGGGAGCCAACATGGGTATCCAGATCCCGCTGTTGGTTATTGACCGGAGAGTCTCGGTCATGTCTGCATGTCTCCCGAACCCGTAGGGTCTACATACTTAAGGTTCGGTGACGCTAGGGTTATTAGGAAGACAAGTATGTGATTACCGAATGTTGTTCGGAGTCCCGGATGAGATCCCGAACGTCACGAGGAGTTCCGGAATGGTCCGTAGGTGAAGTTTTATATATGGAAAGTTGTTAAACGGACACCGGAAAGTTTCGGGGTCATACCGGTATTGTACCGGGACCACCGGAGAGGTTCCGGGGGTCCACCGGGAGGGGCCACCCCTCCCGGGGGGCAACTTGGGCTGTGTAGGGATAGCAGCCAGCCCCTGGTGGGCTTGGCGCGCCCCCCCTTGGGCCCATGCGCCTAGGGTGGGGGGGGGGGAACCCTAAAGGGGGCGCACCCCCTTGCTTGGGGGGCAAGCCCCCCACCCCACCCTTTGGCCGCCGCCCCCCTCTAGAGTTTCCCCTAGAGGGCCGGCCCCCTTGCCCCTCTCCTCCTATATATAGAGGGGTGAGGGGAGGGCTGCAACACAGAATTGAAGGCGCAGCCCCTCCCCTCCCCAACACCTCTCCTCCTCCGTACGTGCTTGGCGAAGCCCCGTCGGAGTACTGCTGCACCAACTACACCACGCCGTCGTGCTGCCGTTGGAGCTGCCTTCATCAACCTCTCCTTCCTCCTTGCTGGATCAAGACGGAGGATACGTCGTCCGTCCCGTACGTGTGTTGAACGCGGAGGTGCTGTCCGTTCAGCGCCTGGTCATCCGTGATCCGAATAACGACGAGTACGACTCCATCATCACCATCCCCTTGCAAGCTTCCGCTCGTGATCTACAAGTGGTATGTAGATGCAAACTCTTCCCCTTGACTCGTTGCTTAGATGAACTCATAGATGGATCTTGGTCAAACTGTAGGAAAAATTTTAATTTTCTGCAACGTTCCCCAACAGTGGTATCAGAGCTAGGTTTATGCGTAGTTCTCTTTGCACGAGTAGAACACAATTTTGTTGTGGGCATGGATCTTGTCAACTTACTTGCCACTACTAGTCTTTTCTTGCTTCAACGGTATTGTGGGATGAAGCGGCCCGGACCAACCTTACACGTACGCCTACGTGAGACCGGTTCCACCGATTGACATGCACTAGTTGCATAAGGTGGCTGGCGGGTGTCTGTCTCTCCCACTTTAGTTGGAGCGGATTCGATGAAAAGGGTCCTTATGAAGGGTAAATAGAAGTTAACAAAATCACGTTGTGGTTATTCGTAGGTAAGAAAACATTCTTGCTAGAACCCAATTGCAGCCACGTAAAAGATGCAACAACAATTAGAGGACGTCTAACTTGTTTTTGCAGCGATTGATCATGTGATGTGATATGGCCAGAAGTTGTGATGAATGATGAATTGTGATGTATGAGATCATGTTCTTTGTAATAGGATTCACGACTTGCATGTCGATGAGTATGACAACCGGCAGGAGCCATAGGAGTTGTCTTTATTTTTGTATGACCTGCGTGTCATTGAAGAACGCCATGTAACTTACTTTACTTTATTGATAAACACGTTAGTCATAGAAGTAGAAGTAGTCGTTGGCGTGACAACTTCATGAAGACACGATGATGGAGATCATGATGATGGAGATCATGGTGTCATGCCGATGACAAGATGATCATGGAGCCCCGAAGATGAATATCAAAGGAGCTATATGATATTGGCCATATCATGTCACTACTTTATATAATTGCATGTGATGTTTATTATGTTTATGCATCTTGTTTACTTAGGACGACGGTAGTAAATAAGATGATCCCTTAAAAATTTCAAGAAGTGTTCTCCCCTAACTGTGCACCGTTGCTACAGTTCGTCGCTTCTAAGCACCACGTGATGATCGGGTGTGATGGATTCTTACGTTCACATACAACGGGTGTAACACAGTTTTACACAGCAAAACACTTAGGGTTAACTTGATGAGCCTAGCATGTACAGACATGGCCTCGGAACACGGAGACCGAAAGGTCAAACACGAGTCGTATGGAAGATACGATCAACATGAGAATGTTCACCGATGATGACTAGTCCGTCTCACGTGATGATCGGACACGGGCTAGTCGACTCGGATCGTGTAACACTTAGATGACTAGAGGGATGTCTAATCTAAGTGGGAGTTCATAATTTGATTAGAACTTAATTATCATGAACTTAGTCTAAAACCTTTGCAAATATGTCTTGTAGATCAAATGGCCAACGCTCATGTCAACATGAACTTCAACGCGTTCCTAGAGAAAACCAAGCTGAAAGATGATGGCAGCAACTATACGGACTGGGTCCGGAACCTGAGGATCATCCTCATAGCTGCCAGGAAACAATATGTCCTAGAAGGACTGCTAGGTGACGCTCCCGTCCCAGAGAACCAAGACATTATGAATGCTTGGCAGTCTCGTGCTGATGATTACTCCCTCGTTCAGTGCGGCATGCTTTACAGCTTAGAACTGGGGCTCCAAAAGCGTTTTGAGCATCACGGAGCATATGAGATGTTCGAGGAGCTGAAACTAGTTTTTCAAGCTCACGCCCGGGTCGAGAGATATGACATCTCCGACAAGTTCTATAGTTGTAAGATGGAGGAAAATAGTTCTGTCAGTGAACACATACTCAAGATGTCTGGGTTGCACAACCGTATGACCCAGCTGAATATTAACCTCCCTGATGAGGCAGTCATTGACAAAATCCTTCAGTCGCTCCCACCAAGCTACAAGAGCTTTGTGATGAAGTACAATATGCAGGGGATGGTAAAGACCATTCCTGAAGTATTTTCTATGCTGAAGTCAGGAGAGGTTGAAATCAAGAAAGAACATCAAGTGTTGATGGTCAATAAGACCACTAAGTTCAAGAAGGGCAAGGGTAAGAAGAACTTCAAGAAGGATGGCAAGGAAGTTGCCGCGCCCGGTAAGTCAGTTGTCGGGAAGAAGTCAAAGAATGGACCCAAGCCTGAGACTGAGTGCTTTTATTGCAAGGGGAAGGGTTACTAGAAGCGGAACTGCCCCAAATACTTAGCGGATAAGAAGGCCGGCAACACTAAAGGTATATTCGATATACATGTAATTGATGTGTACCTTACCAGTACTCGTAGTAACTCCTGGGTATTTGATACCGGTGCCGTTGCTCATATTTGTAACTCACAGCAGGAGCTGCGGAATAAACGGAGACTGGCGAAGGACGAGGTGACGATACGCGTCGGGAATGGTTCCAGAGTCGATGTGATCGCCGTCGGCACGCTGCCTCTACATTTACCCACGGGATTAGTTTTGAACCTTAATAATTGTTATTTAGTGCCAAGTTTGAGCATGAACACTGTATCTGGATCTCGTTTAATACGAGATGGCTACTCATTTAAGTCTGAGAATAATGGTTGTTCGATTTATATGAGAGATATGTTTTATGGTCATGCTCTGATGGTCAATGATTTATTCTTAATGAATCTCAAGCGTAATATTACACATGTTCATAGTGTGGATGCCAAAAGATGTAAAGTTGATAACGATAGTCCCACATACTTGTGGCACTGCCGCCTTGGTCACATTGGTGTCAAGCGCATGAAGAAGCTCCATGCTGATGGACTTTTAGAGTCTCTTGATTATGAATCATTTGACACATGCGAACCATGCCTCATGGGCAAGATGAGCAAGACTCCGTTCTCCGGAACAATGGAGCGAGCAACCAACTTGTTGGAAATCATACATACCGATGTGTGCGGTCCAATGAGCGTTGAGGCTCGCGGAGGATATCGTTATGTTCTCACTCTCACTGATGACTTGAGTAGATATGGGTATGTCTACTTAATGAAACACAAGTCTGAGACCTTTGAAAAGTTCAAGGAATTTCAGAATGAAGTAGAGAATCAACGTGACCGAAAGATAAAATTCCTACGATCAGATCATGGAGGAGAATACTTAAGTCACGAATTTGGTACACACTTAAGGAAATGTGGAATCGTTTCACAACTCACGCTGCCTGGAACACCTCAGCGTAACGGTGTGTCCGAATGTCGTAATCGCACTCTATTGGATATGGTGCGGTCTATGATGTCTCTTACCGATTTACCGCTATCATTTTGGGGATACGCTCTAGAGACAGCTACATTCACTTTAAATAGGGCACCGTCTAAATCCGTTGAGACGACACCATATGAATTATGGTTTGGGAAGAAACCTAAGCTGTCGTTTCTAAAAGTTTGGGGATGCGATGCTTATGTCAAGAAACTTCAACCTGAAAAGCTCGAACCCAAGTCAGAAAAATGCGTCTTCATAGGATACCCTAAGGAAACTGTAGGGTATACCTTCTACTTAAGATCCGAGGGCAAGATCTTTGTTGCCAAGAACGGATGCTTTCTGGAAAAAGAGTTTCTCTCGAAAGAAGTAAGTGGGAGGAAAGTAGAACTCGATGAAGTACTACCTCTCGAACGGGAAAGTGGTGCAGCTCAGGAAAATGTTCCTGTGATGCCCACACCAACTGAAGAGGAAACCAATGATGATGATCAAGGTACTTCGGATCAAGTTGCTACTGAACTTCGTAGGTCCACAAGGACACGTTCCGCACCAGAGTGGTACGGCAACCCTGTCCTAGAAATCATGTTGTTAGACAACGGTGAACCTTCGAACTATGAAGAAGCGATGGCGGGCCCAGATTCCAACAAATGGCTAGAAGCCATGAAATCCGAGATAGAATCCATGTATGAAAACAAAGTATGGACTTTGCCTGACTTGCCCGATGATCGGCGAGCGATAGAAAACAAATGGATCTTTAAGAAGAAGACGGACGCGGAT
This sequence comes from Triticum dicoccoides, assembly GCF_002162155.2. Classification (NCBI taxonomy): domain Eukaryota; kingdom Viridiplantae; phylum Streptophyta; class Magnoliopsida; order Poales; family Poaceae; genus Triticum; species Triticum dicoccoides. The sequence goes on along the minus strand of NC_041393.1, from coordinate 499,730,589 downwards.
GGTAATGTCACCATCTATAAAGCTCGACTTGTCGCTAAGGGTTATCGGCAAGTTCAAGGGATTGACTATGATGAGACTTTCTCTCCCGTAGCGAAGCTTAAGTCCGTCCAAATCATGTTAGCAATTGCCGCATACTATGATTATGAGATATGGCAGATGGACGTCAAAACGGCATTCCTTAACGGGCATCTTAAGGAAGAGCTGTATATGATGCAACCGGAAGGTTTTGTCGATCCTAAAAATGCTAACAAAGTATGCAAGCTCCAGCGATCCATTTATGGGCTGGTGCAAGCATCTCGGAGTTGGAATATTCGCTTTGATGAGATGATCAAAGCGTTTGGGTTTATGCAGACTTATGGAGAAGCCTGCGTTTACAAGAAAGTGAGTGGGAGCTCTGTAGCATTTCTCATATTATATGTAGATGACATACTCCTGATGGGAAATGATATAGAATTCTTGGACAGCATTAAGGCCTACTTGAATAAGTGTTTTTCAATGAAGGACCTTGGAGAAGCTGCTTATATATTAGGCATCAAGATCTATAGAGATAGATCGAGACGCCTCATAGGTCTTTCACAAAGCACATACCTTGATAAGATTTTGAAAAGGTTCAAAATGGATCAGTCCAAGAAAGGGTTCTTGCCTATGTTACAAGGTGTGAGATTGAGCTCGGCTCAGTCACCGACCACGGCAAAAGATAAAGAAGAGATGAGTCTCATCCCCTATGCTTCAGCCATAGGGTCTATTATGTATGCCATGCTGTGTACCAGACCTGATGTAAACCTTGCCTTGAGTTTGGTAGCAAGATACCAAGGTAATCCCGGCAAGGAACACTGGACAGCGGTCAAGAATATCCTGAAGTACCTGAAAAGGACAAAGGACATGTTTCTCGTTTATGGAGGAGACGAAGAGCTCGTCGTAAAGGGTTACGTCGACGCTAGCTTCGACTCAGATTCGGATGACTCTAAGTCACAAACCGGATACTGTATATGTTGAATGGTGGAGCAGTAAGCTGGTGCAGCTGCAAGCAGAACGTCGTGGCGGGATCTACGTGTGAAGCGGAGTACATGGCAGCCTCGGAGGCAGCGCATGAAGCGATTTGGGTGAAGGAGTTCATCACCGACCTAGGAGTCATACCCAATGCGTCGGGGCCAATCAAACTCTTCTGTGACAACACTGGAGCTATTGCCCTTGCCAAGGAGCCCAGGTTTCACAAGAAGACCAGGCACATCAAGCATCGTTTCAACTCCATCCGTGAAAATGTTCAAGATGGAGACATAGAAATTTGCAAAGTACATACGGATCTGAATGTCGCAGATCCGTTGACTAAACCTCTCTCGCGAGCAAAACATGATCAACACCAGAACTCTATGGGTGTTCGATTCATCACAATGTAACTAGATTGGTGACTCTAGTGTAAGTGGGAGACTGTTGGAAATATGCCCTAGAGGCAATAATAAAAGTATTATTATATTTCATTGTTCATGATAATTGTCTTTTATTCATGCTATAACTGTATTATCCGGAAATCATAATACACGTGTGAATACATAGACCTCAATATGTCCCTAGTGAGCCTCTAGTTGACTAGCTCGTTGTGATCAACTGATAGTCATGGTTTCCTGGCTATGGACATTGGATGTCGTTGATAATGGGATCACATCATTAGGAGAATGATGTGATGGACAAGACCCAATCCTAAGCATAGCTCAAAGGTCGGTTAGTTCGTTTGCTAGAGCTTTTCCAATGTCAAGTATCTCTTCCTTCGACCATGAGATCGTGTAACTCCCGGATACCGTAGGAGTGCTTTGGGTGTATCAAACGTCACAACGTAACTGGGTGATTATAAAGGTACACTACAGGTATCTTCGAAAGTGTCTGTTGGGTTGACACGGATCGAGACTGGGATTTGTCACTCCGTATGACGGAGAGGTATCTCTGGGCCCACTCGGTAATGCATCATCATAATGAGCTCAAAGTGACCAAGTGGTTGATCACGGGATCATGCATTACAGTACGAGTAAAGCGAATTGCCGGTAACGAGACTGAACAAGGTATTGGGATACCGACGATCGGGTCTCGGGCAAGTAACGTACCGATTGACAAAGGGAATTGTATACGGGGTTTGATCGAATCCTCGACATCGTGGTTCATCCGATGACATCATCGAGGAGCATGTGGGAGCCAACATGGGTATCCAGATCCCGCTGTTGGTTATTGACCGGAGAGTCTCGGTCATGTCTGCATGTCTCCCGAACCCGTAGGGTCTACACACTTAAGGTTCGGTGACGCTAGGGTTATTAGGAAGACAAGTATGTGATTACCGAATGTTGTTCGGAGTCCCGGATGAGATCCCGGACGTCACGAGGAGTTCCGGAATGGTCCGGAGGTGAAGTTTTATATATGGAAAGTTGTTAAACGGACACCGGAAAGTTTTGGGGTCATACCGGTATTGTACCGGGACCACCGGAGAGGTTCCGGGGGTCCACCGGGAGGGGCCACCACTCCCGGGGGGCAACTTGGGCTGCGTAGGGATAGCAGCCAGCCCCTGGTAGGCTTGGCGTGCCCCCCCTTGGGCCCATGCGCCTAGGGTGGGGGGGGGGGAACCCTAAAGGGGGCGCACCCCCTTGCTTGGGGGGCAAGCCCCCCCACCCTTTGGCCGCCGCCCCCCTCTAGGGTTTCCCCTAGAGGGTCGGCCCCCTTGCCCCTCTCCTCCTATATATAGAGGGGTGAGGGGAGGGCTGCAACACACAATTGAAGGCGCGGCCCCTCCCCTCCCCAACACCTCTCCTCCTCCGCACGTGCTTGGCGAAGCCCTGTCGGAGTACTGCTGCACCAACTACACCACGCCGTCGTGTTGCCGTTGGAGCTGCCTTCCTCAACCTCTCCTTCCTCCTTGCTGGATCAAGACGGAGGAGACGTCGTCCGTCCCGTACGTGTGTTGAACGCGGAGGTGCTGTCCGTTCAGCGCTTGGTCATCGGTGATCCGAATCACGACGAGTACGACTCCATCATCACCATCCCCTTGCAAGCTTCCGCTCGTGATCTACAAGTGGTATGTAGATGCAAACTCTTCCCCTTGACTCGTTGCTTAGATGAACTCATAGATGGATCTTGGTGAAACCGTAGGAAAAATTTTAATTTTCTGCAACGTTCCCCAACAGTTATTACACATTATATCTCAATACTTATTGCTATTCTCTCTTATTTTACAAGGTTTACCATGAAGAGGGGGAATGCCGGCAGCTGGAATTCTGGCTGGAAAAGGAGCAAACGTTGGAAACCTATTCTGCACAACTCCAAAAGTCCTGAAACTCCACGAAACCACTTTTTGTATTTAATAAGAATTTATGGGCGAAAGAAATAGGCCAGGGGGCCCACACCCTGTCCAGGAGATAGGAGGGCACCCTCCCTGTAGGGCGCGACCTCCTATCTCCTGGGCCCCCTAGTGGGCCTCCGGCGTCCATCTTCTGCTATATCATCACTTTTACCCTGGAAAAAATCGTGGACAAGCTTACGGGACGAAACTCCGCCGCCACGAGGCGGAACCTTGGCGGAATCAATCTAGGGCTCTAGCGGAGCTGTTCTGCCGGGGACACTTCCCTCCGGGAGGGGAAAATCATCACCAACGTCATCACCAACGATCCTCTAATCGAGAGGGGGTCAATCTCCATCAACATCTTCACCAGCACCATCTCCTCTCCAAACCCTAGTTCATCTCTTGTATCCAATATTGTATCAAAACCACAAATTGGTACCTGTGGGTTGCTAGTAGTGTTGATTACTCCTTGTAGTTGATGCTAATTGGTTTACTTGGTGGAAGATCATATGTTTAGATCCTTTATGCATATTATTACCCCTCTGATTATGAACATGAATATGCTTTGTGAGTAGTTACATTTGTTCCTGAGGACATGGGTGAAGTCTTGCTATTAGTAGTCATGTGAATTTGGTATTCGTTTGATATTTTGATGAGATGTATGTTGTCTTTCCTCTAGTGGTGTTATGTGAACATCGACTACATGACACTTCACCATTATTTGGGCATTGAGGAAGGCATGGGGAAGTAATAAGTAGATGATGGGTTAATAGAGTAACAGAAGCTTAAACCCTAGTTTATGCGTTGCTTCGTTAGGGGTTGATATGGACCCATATGTTTAATGTTGTGGTTAGGTTTACCTTAATACTCCTTTTTGTAGTTGCGGATGCTTGCAATAGGGGTTAATCATAAGTGGGGCGCTTGTCCAAGTTAGGGCAGTACCCAAGTACCAGTCCACCCACATATCAAATTATCAAAGTACCGAACGCAAATCATACGAACGTGATGAAAACTAGCTTGATGATAATTCCCAATGTGTCCCCGGGAGCTCCTTCTTCATTATTAGGATTTGTCCAGGCTTATCCTTTGCTACCTAAAGGATTGGGCCACCTTGCTGCACTTTATTTACTTTATTTAATTTTTGCCCGTTACTATTTATCTTATCACAAAACTATCTATCACCTCCTATTTCAGTGCTTGCAGAGAAAACCTTATCGAAAACCGCTTATCATTTCCTTCTGCTCCTTGTTGGGTTCGACACTCTTACTTATCGAAAGGACTACGATAGATCCCCTATACTCGTGGGTCATCAAGACTCTTTTCTGGCGCCGTTGCCGGGGAGCGTAGCGCTTTTGGTGAGTGGAAATTGGTAAGGAGACATTTATATAGTGTGCTGAAATTTTCTGTTACTTGTCACTATGGAAACTAATCCTTTGAGGGGCTTGTTTGGGGTATCTTCACCCCAACCAGAAGATCAAAGAAATGCTCCTCAACCTACTGAAATTTATGAAAATATTCACTTTGAGGTTCCTTCGGGTATGATAGAAAAACTGCTAGCTAATCCTTTTGCAGGAGACGGAACATTGCATCCCGATTTACACCTTATCTTTGTGGATGAAGTTTGTGGATTATTTAAGCTTGCAGGTATTCTCGATGATGTTGTCAAAAGGAAGGTCTTCCCTTTATCTTTGAAGGGAGATGCAATGACATGGTATAGGCTATGTGATGATACGAGATCTTGGAATTATAAGAGACTGAAGTTGGAATTTCACCAGAAGTTCTATCCTATGCATCTTGTTCATCGTGATCGTAATTACATATATAATTTATGGCCTCGCGAAGGAGAAAGCATCACTCAAGCTTGGGGGAGGCTTAAGTCAATGTTATATTCATGCCCCAATCATGAGCTCTCTCGGGAAATGATTATTCAGAATTTTTATGCTCGGCTTTCTCTTGATAATCGCAACCTGCTCGATACTTCCTGTGCTGGTTCCTATATGCTGAAAACTATTTATTTCAAATGGGACTTATTGGAAAGAATTAAATGCAACTCTGAAGATTGGGGTTCTGATGATGGTAAGGAGTCAGGTATGACACCTAAGTTCAATTGTGTTAAATCTTTTATGGATACCGATGCCTTCCGTGGATTTAGCTCTAAGTATGGACTTGACTCTGAGATAGTACCTACTTTTTGTGAAACTTTTGCTACTCACGTTGATCTCCCTAAAGAGAAGTGGTTTAAATATAATCCTCCTATTGAAGTGGAAGTAGTTGCACCTATTACAGTTGAAGAAAAAACTATTACATATAGTGATCCTATTATTCCTACTGCTTATGTTGAAAAACCTCCTTTTCCTGTTAGGATAAAAGATCATGCTAAAGCTTCGACTATTGTTATTATTAGTGCTAGCCTTTCAGAGAAAGAAGAAGAAAGATTATTGAAAACTCTGAAGAAGCACAGAGCTGCTATTGGATATACTCTAGATGATCTTAAGGGCATTAGTCCCACATTATGTCAACACAAAATTTCAGTGGAGAAAGATGCCAAACCAGTTAGAGATCCTCAAAGATGATTAAATCCCAAGATGAAGGAAGTGGTAAGAAAGGAGATACTAAAACTCCTTGAGGCAGGTATTATTTATCCCGTTGCTGATAGTGAATGGGTAAGCCCTGTCCAATGTGTCCCTAAAACGGGAGGTATTACCGTTGTTCCTAATGATAAAGATGAATTGATCCCGCAAAGAATTATTACAGGTTATAGGATGGTAATTGATTTCCATAAGTTAAATAAAGCTACTAAGAAAGATCATTACCCTTTACCTTTTATTGATCAAATGCTAGAAAGGCTATCCAAACACACACATTTTTGCTTTCTAGATGGTTATTTTGGCTTCTCTCAAATACCTGTGTCAGCAAAGGATCAATCTAAAACTACTTTTACCTGTCCTTTTGGTACTTTTGCTTATAGACATATGCCTTTTGGTTTATGTAATGCACCTTCTACCTTTCAAAGATGCATGATGGCTATATTTTCTGATTTTTGTGAAAAGATTTGCGAGGTATTCATGGATGACTTCTCTGTCTATGGATCCTCTTTTGATGATTGTTTGAGCAACCTTGATCGAGTTTTGCAGAGGTGCGAAGACACTAGTCTCGTCCTGAATTGGGAAAAGTGTCACTTTGTGGTTAATGAAGGCATTGTCTTGGGGCACAAGATCTCCGAGAGAGGGATTGAAGTTGATAAAGCCAAAGTTGATGCTATTGAAAAGATGCCATGTCCCAAGGACATAAAAAGTATAAGAAGTTTCCTTGGTCACGCCTGTTTTTATAGGAGGTTCATTAAGGACTTTTCTAAAATCTCCAGGCCTCTGACTAATTTATTGCAAAAAGATATTCCTTTTGTCTTTGATGATGATTGTGTAGAAGCATTTGAAACACTCAAGAAAGCTTTGTTCACTGCACCTATTGTTCAGCCACCTGATTGGAATTTACCTTTTGAAATTATGTGTGGTGCTAGTGATTATGCTGTAGGTGCTGTTTTAGGGCAAAGAGTCGATAAGAAATTGAATGTTATCCAGTATGCTAGTAAGACTCTTAATACTGCCCAGAGGAATTATGCTACTACTGAAAAAGAGTTCTTAGCAGTTGTGTTTGCATGTGATAAGTTTAGACCTTATATTGTTGATTCTGAAGTTACTATTCACACTGATCATGCTGCTATTAAATATCTCATGGAAAAGAAAGATGCTAGGCCTAGACTCATTAGATGGGTTCTCTTGCTCCAAGAATTTGACTTGCATATTATTGATAGAAAGGGAGCTGAGAACCCCATTGCAGACAACTTGTCTAGGTTAGAGAATGTTCTTGATGACCCATTGCCTATTAATGATAGCTTTCCTGATGAACAATTAGCGGTCGTCAATGCTTCTCGTATTGCTCCTTGGTATGCTGACTATGCTAATTACATTGTTGCTAAATATATACCGCCTAGTTTCACATACCAGCAAAAGAAAAAGTTCTTTTATGACTTAAGACATTACTTCTGGGATGATCCACACCTTTATAAAGAAGGAGTAGATGGTATTATTAGACGTTGTGTGCCTGAGCATGAACAGGAACAGATCCTACGCAAGTGTCACTCTGAATCCTATGGAGGACACCACGCTGGAGACAGAACTGCACACAAGGTACTACAATCTGGTTTTTATTGGCCTACTCTCTTCAAAGATGCTCGCAAGTTTGTCTTAACTTGTGATGAATGTCAAAGAATAGGAAACATTAGTAGACGTCAAGAAATGCCTATGAATTATTCTATTGTTATTGAACCATTTGATGTTTGGGGCTTTGATTATATGGGACCTTTTCCTGCCTCTAATGGTTATACACATATTTTAGTTGCTGTTGATTACGTTACTAAGTGGGTAGAAGCTATTCCAACTAGTAGTGCTGATCATAACACTTCTATTAAAATGCTTAAAGAAGTTATTTTTCTGAGGTTTGGAGTCCCTAGATATCTTATGACTGATGGTGGTTCACACTTTATTCATGGTGCTTTCCGTAAGATGCTTGCTAAGTATGATGTCAATCATATAATCACATCTCCTTATCACCCGCAATCTAGTGGTCAAGTAGAGTTGAGCAATAGAGAGCTCAAATTAATTTTGCAAAAGACTGTGAATAGATCTAGAAAGAATTGGTCCAAAAAACTTGATGATGCATTATGGGCCTATAGAACTGCATACAAAAATCCTATGGGTATGTCTCCTTATAAAATGCTTTATGGAAAAGCATGCCATTTACCTCTTGAACTTGAACATAAGGAATATTGGGCTATTAAAGAGCTCAACTATGATTTCAAACTTGCCGGTGAGAAAAGGTTATTTTATATTAGCTCACTTGATGAATGGAGAACCCAAGCCCACGAGAATGCCAAGCTTTTCAAAGAAAAAGTCAAACGCTCGCATGATAAGAGGATACAAAAGCATGAGTTCAACGTAGGAGATTATGTGTTATTATTCAACTCTCGTTTAAGATTTTTTGCAGGAAAACTTCTCTCAAAATGGGAAGGTCCCTACGTTATCGAGGAGGTCTATCGTTCTGGTGCTATAAGAATCAACAACTTCGAAGGCACAAATCCGAGGGTGGTAAATGGTTAAAGAATTAAACATTATATTTCAGGTAATCCTATCAATGTTGAAACTAATACTACTGAAACCATAACCCCTGAGGAATACATAAGAGACACTTTCGAGAACGTCCCAAACTCCGAAAAGGCATAGGTATGTGGTACGGTAAGTAAACCGACTCCAAAACAACTCTAATGGCAATTTTTATCAGTTTGGGATTATTTAATAATTTTAGGAAGAAAAAATAGTCCGAAAGGGACACGAGGCTCCCACGAGAGAGGAGGCTGCCCGCCCCTATAGGGCGCGCCCCCTGTCTCGTGGGCACCTCGTGTGCCTCCCGGACTCCGTTTTCTTGTATGTTACGTATTTTGGTCGGTAAAAATTCATTATATATACTCCCGAAGGTTTTGACCACGGTATCACGCAAATATGCTCTGTTTTTGTTTCGAGCTGTTCCCGTTGCAGATTTAGAGCACCGTGACATCTCCCTCCTCCAACAACGAAGACAAGGATGCTTGGCTATTGAAGATAGAGTTGAAAAGAGAGGAACCAGAAGAGATCAACAAGGGTGAAGGGATCAAGAAGGCCATGGAGGTTCAAGCTCCGGTGGTGAAAGAAGAAGACATCCCTAAACCTTTACCTAACCTTTTGACTCCAACAGAGATTGAAGCTTTCAAGATGATTGAGTTAGCCCGCATACAGAACAAGTATCTCACACAGGAGAATATTTTGTTGAAGGATCATATTGCTGGGCTCAAGGGCATTATCCGCAAGTTGGAGGAGCTTTTACGCTCGATGTGCGATTATCCACCGACATCATCACCACCTCCATCACCTCCGAGGAAATAATCACATGGGTATGGGCACTCCCCTTGGCAACTGCCAAGCTTGGGGCAGGTGCCCCGGTATCGTATCATCATCACACTTCTATTTTTACCGCTTTATTTAGTTCGATCCTTTTAGTATTATGTTGATCTAATAGTTTGAAGTTTTTGATATCAAGTAGTTTTGAGTTTTGCATTGTGATATCTTTATGTAATCGAGTACGTGTGCTATCTATAATAAAGATTAGTGTTGACTCAAGGGCTTTGCTATGTTGCTATGATCTTGAGAAAGTAGAAAGAACAAAAGAGTTCATATTGATCTTATGGATAGTGATAACTTCACACATAGAAAGTATGAGGCATAAAAAATGTTGAGAGTTGATGAACGTAGCCTTGGTCATCGTTGCAATTAATAGGAAGTGATAAGGAAAGAGGAGTTCACATATAAATATATTATCTTGGACATCTTTTATGATTGTGAAGCACTCATTAAGTATGACATGCTAAAAGAGTTGATGTTGGACAAGGAAGACAACGTAATGGTTTATGTTTTCCGACATCTCAGTTAAAGTATATTGTCATTGACCTTCCAAACATGTTGAGCTTGCCTTTCCCCCTCTTGCTAGCCAAAATTCCTTGCACCAAGTAGAGATACTACTTGTGCTTCCAAATACCCTTAAACCCAGTTTTGCCATGAGAGTCCAATATACCTACCTATGGATTGAGTAAGATCCTTCAAGTAAGTTGTCATCAGTGCAAGCAATAAAAATTGCTCTCTAAATATGCATGACTTATTAGTGCAGAGAAAATAAGCTTTGTACGAACTTTTTGTGGAAGTAATAAAAGCGACAGACTGCATAATAAAGGTCCACATACAAGGGGCAATATAAAGTGACGTTCTTTTGCATTAAGATTTTGTGCATCAACCCTAAACGCGCATGACAACCTCTGCTTCCCTCTGCGAAGGGCCTATCTTTTACTTTATGTTTTTACTTTATGCTTGAGTCAAGGTGATCCTCACCTTTCCCTTTTTTATTTTATCCTTTGGCAAGCTCCTCGTGTTTGAAAGATCATGATATATATATCCAATTGGATGTAAGTTGGCATAGGCTATTATTGTTGACATCACCTAAAGGTGAATACGTTGGGAGGCAACACAATAAGCCCCTATCTTTCTCAGTGTCCGGATGAAACTCTATAACCACAAGTATTGCGTGAGTGTTAGCAATTATGGGAGACTACGAGATAGTTGAGTATGTGAGCTTGCTGAAAATCTCTATTATTGACTCTTTCTGATGTTACGATAAATTGCAATTGTTTCAGTGACTGAGATTATAGTTTGTTAGTTCCCAATGAAGTTTTTGAACCATACTTGACATTGTGAATTGCTTATTACTTGAGCATAGGAAATCATATGACAAAATTCTATATATGTTGTTGTTATTAGAATGATCATGATGCCCTCATGTCCGTATTTTATTTTTATCGACACCTCTATCTCTAAACATGTGGACATATTTTTCGATTTCGGCTTCCGCTTGAGGACAAGCGAGGTCTAAGCTTGGGGGAGTTGATATGTCCATTTTGCATCATGCTTTTATATCAGTATTTATTGCATTATGGGCTGTTATTACACATTATATCTCAATACTTATGACTATTCTCTCTTATTTTACAAGGTTTACCATGAAGAGGGGGAATGCCGGCAGCTAGAATTCTGGCTGGAAAAGGAGCAAACGTTGGAAACCTATTCTGCACAACTCCAAAAGTCCTGAAACTCCATGAAACCACTTTTTGGATTTAATAAGAATTTATGGGCGAAAGAAATAGGCCAGGGGCCCACACCCTGTCCAGGAGACAGGAGGCCCCCCCTGTAGGGCGCGACCTCCTATCTCCTGGGCCCCCTGGTGGGCCTCCGGCGTCCATCTTCTGCTATATCATCACTTTTACCCTGGAAAAAATCGTGGGCAAGCTTACGGGACGAAACTCCGCCGCCACGAGGCGGAACCTTGGCGGAATCAATCTAGGGCTCTAGCGGAGCTGTTCTGCCGGGGACACTTCCCTCCGGGAGGGGGAAATCATCACCAACGTCATCACCAACGATCCTCTAATCGAGAGGGGGTCAATCTCCATCAACATCTTCACCAGCACCATCTCCTCTCCAAACCCTAGTTCATCTCTTGTATCCAATATTGTATCAAAACCACAAATTGGTACCTGTGGGTTGCTAGTAGTGTTGATTACTCCTTGTAGTTGATGCTAATTGGTTTACTTGGTGGAAGATCATATGTTCAGATCCTTTATGCATATTATTACCCCTCTGATTATGAACATGAATATGCTTTGTGAGTAGTTACATTTGTTCCTGAGGACATGGGTGAAGTCTTGCTATTAGTAGTCATGTGAATTTGGTATTCGTTTGATATTTTGATGAGATGTATGTTGTCTTTCCTCTAGTGGTGTTATGTGAACATCGACTACATGACACTTCACCATTATTTGGGCCTTGAGGAAGGCATGGGGAAGTAATAAGTAGATGATGGGTTAATAGAGTGACAGAAGCTTAAACCCTAGTTTATGCGTTGCTTCGTTAGGGGTTGATATGGACCCATATGTTTAATGTTGTGGTTAGGTTTACCTTAATACTCCTTTTTGTAGTTGCGGATGCTTGCAATAGGGGTTAATCATAAGTGGGACGCTTGTCCAAGTTAGGGCAGTACCCAAGTACCGGTCCACCCATATATCAAATTATCAAAGTAGCGAACACGAATCATACGAACGTGATGAAAACTAGCTTGACGATAATTCCCAATGTGTCCTCGGGAGCTCCTTCTTCATTATTAGAATTTGTCCAGGCTTATCCTTTGCTACCTAAAGGATTGGGCCACCTTGCTGCACTTTATTTACTTTTTGCCCGTTACTATTTATCTTATCACAAAACTATCTATCACCTCCTATTTAAGTGCTTGCAGAGAAAACCTTATCGAAAACTGCTTATCATTTCCTTCTGCTCCTCGTTGGGTTCGACACTCTTACTTATCGAAAGGACTATGATAGATCCCCTATACTTGTGGGTCATCACGGGCCTCTCCACTTCCTGATATACACACGACGTTATGCGCGGATGGGATGATCTAAATCATTGATCATATCCCCTAAAAAATGGGGCACGATCTCTTCCTCGATGAGACACACCAATGGAGATGCAGCCTTGAACCGCGCATCGAGAACTTCCAGCCATTTGGTATTATGACCAGACGTGACCCTTCGCTGAAAAGTTGTCAGGTAAGGGCACTGTTCATACTGGAATGTTTTGACCTTTGGGGCTAAGTAAAGCAGATGGGCCGGACTTCGAATACTGCTCGTCTTCGAGCGCACACAGGATATGATGGAGAACTCGCCTCGCAAGTCAAAGAGTGTGGAGGAATGTGGATGTTGATCATAGGCCTTGGCATTGGAGGCTAGTTCGGCGGCCACTGAGTGAGTCCTGGACTAAGGGGTCCTCGGGCCGCCGGTCCCTTACTAATGGGCCAGACTGATGGGCTGCTATGGGGCTGAGCTAGGGCATGGACCCGTGTCTGGATAGAAGATCTTTGGAGCCGTGGTGTGCCTTCCAAGTCAAGATTTAGCTTGATCTTTCCTTTATTGTAACCAACCGTGTGAACCCTAACCCTACTGGTGTCTATATAAACTAGAGGGCTTTAGTCTTTAGGGTTAGAGCAACATCCAATACCCTGTCAACCTAGGGTTTAGCTCGCCTGATCTCGAGGTAGATCGACTCTGTAACCATACTATACACATCAATACAATCAAGCAGGACGTAGGGTTTTACCTCCTAGAGAGGGTCCGAACCTAGGTAAACTCCGTGTTCTTCGTCCCTTGTTCCCCATCGATCCTAGACCCACAACTCGGGACCCCCTTACCGGAGATCTGCCGGTTTGGACACCAACGACTTTGATACCAATTGAAAGGATCGATATGGTTGACTAGAGGGGGTGAATAGGCAACTAGCAGTTTTTATATTTTCTTAACAAATTAGGGTTAGCAATAAATAGGTTGGCTAGATATGCAACTAGGTGAGCAACCTATATGATGCTAACAACCACAACAACAAGCAAGCAAGGAATACAACACAGGTAAAGCTTGCACTAAGTAAAGGTAAGAGATAACCACAAGTGGAGCTGGAGGAGATGAGGATGTGTTACCTAAGTTCCTTCCCTTTGAGAGGAAGTACGTCTCCGTTGGAGCGGTGTGGAGGCACAATGCTCCCCAAGAAGCCACTAGGGCCACCGTATTCTCCTCATGCCTCACACAGTGTGAGATGTCGTGATTCCACTAGTGGTGCCCTTGAAGGCGGCAACCAAACCTTTACAAACAAGGTTGGGGCTCTCTCTACAACTGAATTGGAGGTTCCCAATAACACCATGAAGCTTCACCACAATGGAATGTGGCTCCAAGGTGACCTCAACCGTCTAGGGTGCTCAAACATCCAAGAGTAACAAGATCTGCAAGAGATTAGTGGGGGAATCAAATTTCTCATGGTGGAAGTGTAGATCTAGGCCTTTTCTCAACCAATCCCTAGAGAATCAACAAGTTTGATTGGCTAGGGAGAGAGATCGGGCGGAAATGACCTTGTGAGCAACAATGGAGCTTGGGGTAGGAAGAGGTGAGTCAACTCGGGGAAGATGACTCCCTTATATATTGGGGGATGAGATCCAACCGTTATGCACCCACACCCCATGCACAAGCGGTAGTACCGCTCAGGTGAGTGGTACTTGTGCTGGCATGGAAGTTCTAGCTGTTGCACACAACTGAGCAAGTCAAGGGGGTGGTAGTTCCGCCGAAGCGGTACTACCGCTCCCACCAGTGGTACTTTCGCTTGGTGTTGGGCAGCAGCTGGAACCTGCGGCAGTAGAGGGAGGCAAAGCGGTAGTGCCACCTAGAGTGGTACTACCGCTAGAAACTGCCTCTCTACTTCCGCTCGCGGGACAGACCAATCCAGAATGCAGCAAACAAGCGGTACTCCAAGTGGTAGAGGCCAGCGGTAGTTCCACTGGAGCGGTACTACCGCGCTGAGAGTGGTACTTAAGCTTAGCCTATAAATGCCTAGTAAACCCGCGATAGTAGGGTAGCAGTTAGGCCCGCAGTATCGCTGGAGCGGTACTACCGTACCGAACTGCCGCTCTACTACCGCCCATTTACAGAACACACAAAACATACAGAAGTAGGAACCACACTGCTCTACGGCAGTACTGCTGGAGCGGTACTACCGCTGCACCGAGCGATACTACCGCTTAAGCTGTTCTGAAAAGATCTAAGCAAGATAGGAAGGACAAGATCAAGAGCCGGGGAAGGAAAGAGGGTACAAGGAGATAGTGTATGTGATGATTCCACCTAAACCTTTCCGAAGCGGACCCCTTCTTAATATTACGATGATCCTACGACTCAAGTCCACCAAAGATGAAACGCAAGAAAAACATCGTCTTCGTGATAGCTACGAGGGGTTCCAATCGTCTTGTGCCAAATGATGGTTTATCTGAAATGCTCGATGCACACGATTAGTTTGCAAATGCATTGTCATCAATCACCAAAACCACTAAGGGAGAGATGTGCCCTAACAATCGGCATAACAATCTGTGGGGTTGCCGATGCATGAGAGTTGGAATACATATGGTGCATGTTACTAGTATCATAAGAAGTTAAAGCATGAAATTACTTGGAATTGGCCCTTGAGCATAGTTAGAAGCATTATTGAAAAACCTAGGGCTGGCCGATCGAGTATACTCACTGAACGATCTAGTAATACCATATGAATTATTTGCATCTACAAAAGGGAATCGGGTATTCATATTACCTTTGTAGATTGGAAACCCTAGATGACGACCTCTTCGTATCAAGAATGGGCGGGAGACCGTTCAAAGCTTCTTCCCCAGTGGAGTCGCCAAAAAGTGTGTTCACACATGAACACGTCAATCGTGTACCCTCGACGCCGAGCGCGATGCACAGCAGCACACGCCGAAGGAGGCTCGCCGAAAGTGCGATACGCGAGACAATTCGACAGGCGCTTTTGTAGACCCGAAGCCCCGCTTGCCCGAGAGGGACCCCGTTAGGACGGTGCAGTGGCTATGGGCTGCCCTCGAAGTCGAGGAACAACAACGAGCGGCCGCGCCTTATATGCTCCCCAAAAACCTAATCACTCCTTCTCCCGGTGTAGGATCAGAAGCGCGAGGTTCCGGAGGCCTGCTCTCCGTACAATCATGCACGCAGTCGATAGGATGAGGTTGTCGGAAACATCAGTAGTGAGAGAGGAACACAAATGGGTTGTGCGCGAAGAGGTAGAGCAAATGCGATTTGATTGTGGCGACGACTATGGTTGCCGTAGCCTCCAATATATACGCGTCCGGGTAGGGGGCGTGGAGTTGGGGCCCACTTCTGAGTCGACAACAACCCATAATCCGACGTCTCGGATTCGTAGCCATAAATGTAAGGAGATGAATGGTGTTTATGAGGATGTGGATGATGGTGAAGATTGATGCCTAGGTCTCCTTGATCGAGATGATGGCGCAGAGGTGCCCCTCCTGTCGATTTCCCCTTCGGATCCATTCTGAACCCTTCTGGAAGTAGTTGACCAGGAGGAGGCGGCCCATGCGATATGAGGTGGTACAGTCATACCACACACCGTCTTCTCTCCTGGATAGCTCTGCGCAACCGTTTTTCGCCCCAATTGATTGCCGATTCGTATGGTAGGTTATTAACTTGCCAATTGACGTGATTTTTACCCATAAAAGGGTGTTTTCCACCAATGCTCCGATATCCTTGTCCTTTAGGATCCAGGTGAAATCAGGCAGAAAAGGTTCGTGAAAGTGCTGAAACTATGAAAATCCTATAACTACAATTTGTAAAAACAAAAGGAAAAAGTGATGCAGAAAGGACTCGCCAAGGGTTTTGCCGGTTTTTGATTTTTCACCAACGATAATCTTTCGCAAACAGAGAAACCTTGTTTCCTTACTTGTTGTGTAGGTTTATTCACCTTTGGAAGGAATTAAAACCATATTGACCCGATTGAGGAGGAGATGGGTAACTTTCCTATCGAAAGGAATTTCATCAAGCGCATCCAGAAGAGAATACTATACCCGTCCACACTCGCCCTGCTGCTCGTACTAGCTGCCACCAACTTTCCTCTTGTCGATACAAGTCACTTTCGTGTTGGCGACCCGAGGAGGTAACGAATATAACACCCTCAAACCGCCAAAAACAGAGGACGGGAGATCCGAAGGAGAAGGACTTCACTTAGATCCATCCCGACCCATCGACAACACCATCCTAGAGAGAGATTCCAACTTGTAATGTTAGGGTTTGTTAACTTTATCCGTACTTGATCTGTTTAAAATATCCTAATTTGTTTTGTTTTTACAATTGTTTGAAGTCGGATCGAGATGCTTCCCACCCATTTCAGCACATGTGGAAATGGTATTTGTATCCATGCTTCCCTAGTTGGTTCCGGTTCTTGTTTTGAATTGGATCTGAACTGGCGAAATCCAGCGCACAGCACTCCACAAAGTAAAACGAATGGCCTCAAAATGAAGCGCAACTCAAAACCTCACTAAACCCTACTACGATACCTCCCCGGCCCCCCTCCCCTCCATGGCCTGATTCTTTCTGCCTCACCACCGCCGGAGGCGGTCAAACGATGCTACCCCTCCCCCTGCGCCGCCACCTCCTCTTCATCTACTCTCGCCGGAACCCTAGCTTCATCCCCTTCTCTATCGCCGCCACCGCCATCTCCACCCTCCCAACCGACTCCGCCGCCGCCGCCACTCCCAT